>NC_044244.1:25716094-25866094 GCF_003957555.1 Calypte anna | reverse complement strand
TGCAGATGGATCTGGTAGCTTTTGGCTTTTGGAGTCCATAGGCTGATTAGATTATGGGATGGTAAATGATTCATTAGTAGTGGTGTCAGTTTAAGCATCGTTTGATTCTTTATCCTCATTGTGATACTTCCCAAGATGCTTGTACTGTTGTTTGTGGGTCTGCAAGGTGGACTCTGTAAGGTTGAAAACAGCTTTTATTTTGCCATGTCACTTTAAGTTTAGGCTGGTTTCTCAGCATGGCTGTCCATGTAGCTCCATGCCCAGTTGCCTTGATATAGCTCAGTGGGCAGTGCTGGGAAGGAGGAGGTGGTACTGTAGCTTTTTCTGCCACTGGAAGAAGCATTCATCATATTATGTCCCAAGCTGCTTCATTAAGGCATGCCAAACCACACCAAAACTGTGTGGTCCCACCTTTATATGGGCAAAATCTTCCCATTCCTCTCTTAGCTATTCAAATTGTTAAATTGCTGGCCCAGAGTTAAGCCATGAGAGATGTCCCAGTTCTGTCCTGGTTTGGTCAGAAGTTGATTGTGTGTTCTGCTGAACTTTTTACAGATAATTGAACTCCATGATCTGTCTCACCTTGCAATTCACAAACTTCCACGTTTGCATGGGAAGGAGTGGGAGTCTGCAGCTAGAGCTGAAGAGGAAGGTGAAAGAAGTTCAGTCCCAGTTTAGAGTGGCTTAAGACATTGTATAGATGCATCCTCTCTGGAAATCTTAGCTCTGTGCCCCAGAGCCCTCTGTGCTCTGCAAGTGGAAAATAAAGTAGACAATATAAATAGCAATTATTCAAAAAGATGACTTGCACTGCTTTGTGAAATAAATGTATACCAACCAATATAATGATGCCAGAAAAATTAATCCGACTCTACTAGAAAATTCCACAATCTATCTGAAAATTTAATTGCATTGAAGTCTTGCCAAAGTTCAGAAGGGAAATTTTGGATTAGAAGAGGTCCCAAGAATGTAATTCTTCTTTCAGCACCCAGGATCACCACAAATCCCTCAGGCACAGTGGTGGTCACATTTTTAGAATAGGTTTTCCTTCTTTTGTGCAGCAATTTAAATCATGCCCTCAAATAAACATATGCTCCCGCTGTCTCGCCTGCTCTGGTTTCCAGAGTTTATCAGTTCTAGTCTTTTTAAAAACTTCATGCCCTTGTACCTTTGGTTTCAGCATCACTGACCCTTGATCCATCCTATGTCCTATGTCCTGGCATTGCCCAAGGTGACAAGAAAGCATCTCAGCTGTCACTGAATGCTCGCCTCTGGTTCTCCTGTCCCTGCTGGCTCCATGCATGCGTTGTGTTCCTCAAAGGGCTATGGGAGGCGAGAGCATTTTCAGTGAAATTGAGACTGGGAGGTGAAAAAGACAGGAAAAAGAGAAGGGGGAGAGAAAAAACCAACTAGTGAAGTTTTGTGGAGTTTTCTGGCATCTCTCTACAGAAACCTTTTGCACCTCTCCTACCTATAGCAGTGCTGTATGTTAGTGAATGATCTCTCAGGTGACTGGGATCAAAACTGTTTAGAGATAAGATGTTTTAAAAAATAAAACTTGAATTCTACGTATCATGTGGTCAGTGCTAATGCTGATTACAGCACCCAGACTGACTGAATTGTGTGTGGTCATGCGTGCCTGGAATCACATCGAACTGTTCAGCATTCCCCTCTTCAGATCCCACTGTGTCTCTGTACTGATGTTGAAAAAAGAAGGGCAGATAGAGCTGGAAGAAATATTGGAGAAAGGAGATGCCACTCATCCCACTGGGGACTGCTAGTCATAGCCGCCACAAGAACTGCTATACCAGATTACCACCATCTATTTAATCTCCTTAATCCTGGGTATTAGTTCAACAACCGTCTACAAACTATTCCATCTGATTGTCTGTCCCAAATCCAGCATTTTTGGCAGATTTTTTGGTGCAACTAGTTAGCCTGTGTCTTCTCTCATCTGTCTCGTATATTCTGCTTATTTTGGGATGGTGGACAGCTATCAAACAACTATTTAGACATATGTCTTTTCTTATCTTTGTTTTCATGCCAGTCCATCCTCTTCTAGTTCTGTTTAAGACTGTACTTCTGGTCAATATATTTTTAAATAAAACTTGAATAAATCTGCAAGAGAAATATGATAAATTTTTCTCTAGCTCTGAATGTCAGTCCTAATCCAGAGGATTGATTTTAATGTATAACTGATGGAAGGACTACATTTAAAATATTTAAAGTTTTAGTGTGTGTTTTCAGGTCCTGCAGGAAATTTCAGTAATGGCATTGATGCATGGACTCTAGTAGTAGGGAAACCATGTTACCTGTAGATAGATCATTCGTCCTGCCTTTCTGATTTTCTTACGTGAAAAAAGTGCCACTCTGATGTTTTCTGAAGTACCGTGTTTTGATCACAGCATAATAATCTTCCTTAAATGGCAGACAAACCAAGCAGCTTTGTTCAGTTTTATTAGCATGACATTTGGAGAAGGGTTCCAGTGTAACACCTTCACTTATTTTATTACTGAAGTCATGATTGATCTCTTGTTTACTCATTATGTTTTTTTCAGATTAGGACCATGATACCAAAGATAAGGTGGAACAGACCTTTGCACAAATATATCTGTGTCTTTTGTTGCTGTCAATGTCTTTCTTAAAAGAGATGCTGGGTTTACCTAGCAAATCAGTGATTGTTTTTTTGAGTTATGTTTTTGTGAGATAAGATTTGGTAAAGGCTTTTAAATAAGCACCACACTGAAGACACCTGATTGTAATATTACATTAGGTTGACTATACAATTACATCCTAGAGTGAATACTATTCGATCCAGTCCTTGCTTGATTATATGCTACAGTTCAGCCCAAGTCTTGTACTAGTATTTTACCTAGTTTCACCTAATAGACTACAAGTATTGAAAGTAAAATAACAAGCCTGTTCAGTCCATTGGATTTTTTTGTAAATAAAGTATAATTCAAAAACAGTTTTGCAACTTACTTGTATAGTCATCAAATACTTTCTCTCTAATGCATTTTTTTTCTCTAACATAATCTAAAAATATGTGGCAGTCATGGGATAAAAAAAAGTATGTTAGCAATGCTTGTTTGGGATGGCTTTGTAATGCAGCTGTGGCTTTGTGAAGTGCCAAAATCAGTCTCTTAACGGTAATGCTAATAAGAACGTACTGCCCTGTTTGGCTTTTTGGATAATTTATGGAAATGATGTGAGCTTCCAGACAAACTTAGCTTTGATATCCCAAATTAGTATATGCGTACCCTGGAATATGTTTGTGCCTTTAATCCTACAGGTTACTTGTATCTTTCTGCTGTTTCAAAAATCAAAAACATAAGCTAAGAAATTCTTCACTTTAAAGTTTCTTCATATATCTTTGATATAAGTGGATTTCCACCAGGGGTATAATTATATAGGGAATACATGGAATAAATATTTAAAGCAAGCGTGAATGCTCGTTTAACCTTCAGATGGGATTATATAACAAAAGAAAGCATTCTTAGTTTACACACTTTTGGGTAAATGTTGATTCCCAGCTGAGGTAATTGCATATCAGCTTTATGTGTATTTGTGTGAGAGCCAAGATCATATTCCCAGAAAAATTTTGTAAACTTTTTATTTGTAACTTGAAGCCATCTATGGAAAGAGTGAGAATCACAGCTTTTGTTTGACATCCAGCAGGTTGCTGTGTTCTGATACCTGTTCTCATGATTTTTCTTCCCCAATATTGAAGTAGTGGCGACGATAATTCTGAACTGTTTTGATTAATTCTGTCAAATTATTTTTATGGGTTTATACTGCAGTAGAATTTTTAATCTGCTGTAGTATATCTGGAGTCCACTTTTCTAAATTTTGCAATTTTGTGAGAAGTGTGTTTTCTCCCATATATCAATTTTAAGACATTTGGTATTCGTTTGCGGCAGCAAGCTCTTATTATGGTTAGTACCAGAGCGATGTGCAGGATGTCAAGCAGAACTTGGATGGCTTTCGAGCTGGATGGGTTATATTCTTACCCTTAAGTTTTTTACATTCTAAACAGAGAAGCTGGACAAATGATAGAAGGGAAAGGTGGCCTAAAATAAAACTACGGGGCTGTAGTTCCTGGGTCTTTGATCATTAGCATGTTGTACACTGAATTTTCTTTCATCCTCAGTATAGCCACTTGAGCTGCAGAAGTAAGCAGAACAGCAGACACCATAGCATCCTCTTCTTTTGCAAAGTGTAGAAGTGATGAGGAGGAATAGATACAGCAGTAAACATACTTTGATCCAATATATCAAGCTAAACAAAAAAAGTGTCAGTAATTCAAATTCCTCACTGTATTGTCTAAAAAGAATGTTAATAAATAGGTCTGTGTGTAGATGTAGTGGAAGCTTTCTGATTTTGGGGTGAAACATTAGGGTATTAATTTGTGCAGTTTGTGACAGGGACTTCAGTTGAATACTGATGCCTGAACAAAGTTATTTTTGTCCTGTTACATTTTTTTGTGTGTGTGTGCTAGTGGGGGCTGCTTCTTAGTATAGTGAACCCCGATGCATAAATCTTTGTATAGGGATACTCAGTTAACAGACACAAAGATCTGTACTTAGCAAGACAGCAGAAAGAACTGGCTATATTCCTTTGGTACACCTGGTAGGTATGGATGGAATTAATTAACATAGGTTTTGCTCAAAAGTGACATGCCAGCCCATGACAGCAGAAAGTGTTTGTTCCTGGTGACAGTCATTCACTTTCTGCTGGTTCAGAAGGCTTCCCTGAAGGAATTTTAATTGATCTGCACTTACCGAAAATAAATCAGAAACACTGCTGTATCCTAGAGATTAAAGCAAAAGAGGAAATATTGGAATACAGAGTATATGATTTTTAAGGTTTGCTTTGAGACAAAACTTGGGACATAAAGATTCTGACCTGCATTTCTATAAGTGCTGAACTGAGTGGGAGCACATGGCTGAAGTTACAGACTCAAACACATGAGACCAGAGAACAACTTTAGAAGCAGAACCTTGCTTTGTAGCCCTCGGCCCTGGCTGCTTTGGGACTGTGGACTGTGGAGAGCTATGCTAGTGCTGCTTTACAGTAAGACTTAACTTCTTTTCTTTTCTTTTCTTTTTCTTTTCTTTTCTTTTCTTTTCTTTTCTTTTCTTTTCTTTTCTTTCTTTTCTTTTCTTTTCTTTTCTTTTCTTTTCTTTTCTTTTCTTTTCTTTTCTTTTCTTTTCTTTTCTTTTCTTTTCTTTTCTTTTCTTTTCTTTTCTTTTCTTTTTCTTTTCTTTTCTTTTCTTTTCTTTTCTTTTCTTTTCTTTTCTTTTTTTCTCTCTTTTCTTTCTTTCTTCTCTTTGGTGACACTGTTTTGGAAGTCAGTTAAATTTACTAAGCTTGTAGTAAAGTACAGAGAACTGTGGAAGTTCACTTTACAGTTCAAGATGTAGCCTCTACTTCAAATGCAAGGAAGATTAAACTCCTAGTGTATCTAATGCAGTAATTCTGGTTCTTGTGTGGTGAATGTATCAGCATAAATTGAACATAAGAATTATTTGAATTAACATCAGCCGGGTTCAGACAAATAGTTCACTTGGGCCATCCTCTGTCTCCAGTGATACCTCTGTTCCAAGGCTGCTTCCACTCTCCTTTTCTACTCATGAAAACTCATTGCATCAACAGCATCCTTGGGAAGAACTCCACAGTTCTGTTACCCATTTTGAGGAGAAGAAACTCCTTTTTATTTTCAACTTGAGTTTCACTAGGCAGTTCCTCAGTTCAAGGGCTAGGGAACAGATGATGTCTGTACAACTTCTCCATCTTCAAGCTTTTGTAGTCTATCATGTGCTCCCATAAGTTGTCTGTTTTCCAGCCTGGATAGTTGTGTACTGAATTTTTCCTCATATGGAAACAGTTCTAACCCTTTGATCATGGATGTGTTTTATAGTTCTGTTGTGTTGCATTCTGTGCTGGACACCAGAGTGGAGCATGCTTTTCAAGATGGGGATTAATACAGTGGCAAGTGATGTGTTATGCTTTGTTCTTTATTCCTTTCCCATTAATTTTTAACATGTGATTTACGGTTTTGACTCTGATGGAATGGTGCTGCCCATTGTAAACTCCAGGTCTCACTTTTGGATTGTAAGATACAGTTTTGTTTTGGTTTATTTTGTTTAACAGAAAATTCGCGTTAAAATATTTGTCAATAATGAGGAACCAAGGCTGTTCTCAGTGACCCTGTATTCAACGAATTGTGATTGCTTGCTTGAATCCTGCCTGAAGTAGTCAAAATATCTTAATGCAGCAACAAAAATCAGCAATAAGTATTTCTCAATTTTTACATTTACAGTTTAAAAAGTAATATAATTTTGTTATTAGGAATCTCAGGAGTTGTGTAGGAGACTACTTCAGGAGTAATGACTACTTCAGATGTTTCATACAAATAAAGATGTAAAATGTGTGGGATTTCTTCCAATGTATGCAGTACATGTGTGTAACAAATGTGGCCCTGTAAATTTACTGAAGTTTGTTTTAAAGAGGTGATTGTAATACCTTGTGATAAAACATGATCTGGATGCTTGTGCTTACTGTATTCCATCCCCTTCTTACCCTTAGATAATTTCAAGTGAAAGTTAAGGACCTTTTGTCCTTTGCTGCCATAGAGGTGACAGATAGTTCTGGAAGGAGGAACAGCTTGAGCGAAAAGGAAAAGACCATCCCTGCTGCAGCACAACAAGGTGACTAAGTGATTCTGAAGAAATGTAAGTAATTTATAACCAAACTGTGGTTGTTTCTGTTGTGGATTTATATGCTCTGTGGGAGGAAAACTGTACCACGTCACTGAAACATGCAGCTTATAGATGTAAAATATGGTTTAGGAAGAAATTTGGGGAGTATACAGAGAATATGTACTGCTAAGTTTTTGTGATGGTAGGCTATATTACAACTCTGTTTTTTTAAAAAACTGATTTTTATTAATGAAATTAAGTGCTGTAAGATTCACAAACCTGTTTTTCTGCCATTTTCTACTCATTTATATCTGAGTTATTTTAGATACGTAGAAGCTAAGCAGCTAAATCTCAGTTAGTCATCCGAGATTCTGTTTTACCCTCAGGAGAGAGTCAGGCGTCTTCAGAGGACGATCCAGCTCATACTAAAAGCAATGCTTTGGGAATTCAGGATTACTCCTTGAGTAGCTTGTGTCTCCTCTTTGATGGCTTAGATTTAGCTTACATGTACAATGAACACCTTAACCTGGCACCTTGGTGTAAGAAGCAGTGCCAGATTGTTTTCCATTTCCCATTTTGTCATTCTCCCTCAGCATGGGTTCAGAACTTCGAAAAAGGAATCCAACTGAAAGAAACCGAGTATTTGCTTGGTTCTGTTTTCAGCTGGGTTTATCCAAACCTTCTCCCATATGACTGTCCAAGGGCTGGGACTGGTACAAAGGGTGATGGGGGTGGACATTAGCAATGAAAAATGTGGGGGTGTGATGCATGATAGCTTCTTTTGGCATCTGTGCTTGTTTTGAAGCTTAAATTGCTTGTTGAGCTATAGTCTCAGACCTTGTAGGTATTTTTAGTGCTCTGCCATTTTTAAGAGTGGAATAACTTGAGTGAGGCAGCCTCACTTATTATCTAAGGGGGAGATACTGTTTTGTTCTGCATTTCACGCTGTGATAGTGCAGAGTCTTTTATATCCTTTGTAACTTAAAATTAAGATCCCCCAAACCAGGAAACGGTCTCAAATAGCTAGTAAGTAAGCAGGTGTCTTATAGTAATCTATAGTGTAGGCATGATACTGTGTAATTCAATTCATATATACATGCATAATTTCTGAATCTCAAATATGCTACCCTGTTTTTCTATAACACCATGCATGATGATGTGTGGGTTGGGTGGTATCTTATGATTAGCGGTTGGACTAATTTAGGCACAGGATCCTTGCCTTTCCTAAACAGTAAAATAATGAGTAACATTTCATTCTCACATTAAATATCTGATGGGAGGGTGTAAAGAAGACTGAGCCAGACTTTTCTCATTGGCGCCCAGTGACAGGAGGAGAAGCAACGGGTACAAATTGAATACAGAAAATTCTGTTGAAGCATAGTATAAAAATTTCCTTACCTAGAGGATGGTCAAACACTGGAGCAGACTGCCTAAAGAGGATGTAGAGTCTCTGTCCATGGAGATACTGCAGACAGAGTGGGACACAGTGGCAAGTAGCCTGATGCACCTGACCCTGCTTGAGCAGGGATTTAGACTAGATGGTCTTCTGAGGCCCCTACCAACCTCAACTTCTCTTTGATTCTGGGAATTTTTTATAGGTAAGCAAAATCAGACAAGATTCTGCTGTATCGTTTTGTGATATTTAAAAAGTTCTTTTTTAAAATTATTTTTCCTATTTTGATGTATTTAGCTATTCAGTTTAGGCTTTTACTGAAGTTTTGGCTAAAGATGAGAGATGGCAGAAGTTGCGAGGTTTCTAAAATGTGTTAAATTTTATTTAAAGACTTGTGAATATAACTACAAAAATCACATTGAAGTCTGCAAATGCTTTTTAGCTACAAATTAGCACCATTAGGACATTCACATAATGAGGATTTTGAATATTTAAAATGATATCTTCTTCACTTGATCCATGGACAGGAATATATATCTTTAGTAGGATGTTGTGTTTTTAAAAAAGAAAAAGACAAAGATATAGACAAAATCTTGGAGGAGAGATCCATTTATTCAAAATAGAAATATCTGTCTTCCTGAAGTCTTGTCAGAGGTCAATGAAACTTATAAAACAGTGTAACAATTTCATTATAAGCTGTTTTCAGGTACTTACAAATGGACATTCTAGGACAGTCTTTTAATTCAGGTAGATGTCTGTGGAAACACGTGAAAACTGGGCAAATGTACACTGATACTTCAAAATATAGTCCGTTATCTTCTAGGAGTGTGTGACTCAGGGGCATCCTTGTGTTTTGAAATACTTAGAGAAAAGGAACTCTCTCTTTAAATGTTATTTTTCTTGATTTTCAATTTCAATTAGTTTGGCAGACATTTTCTGTCCGCAGTTTTGCTGTAGGCTGAAGAATGTCTTTGCAAAACCTTCCATGAGAAGGGTGTATCATTTCTGAAAGTGGAAAAGAAAAATGCTTTGCTTTTGAGTAAGGACTTGAAATTTGAGTGTGAAGCTTTAATGCGTTATAAGATGTGCCTTTTGCCATGCCTCTAAATGTCTATCGTTATTGCACTGAATTACAAGCTTTTGAAAATTGCTGCTTACTCATAATCAGAAGAGGCATATTACTTTGTCAGCATATTCTGAAAATATCCTCTGTATATTCTTAAGCCCCTGAAATGACGGAGTCTGTCCTGGCTTGGAGATCAAATACCGAATGACATTTCAAATGTACAGATCCCCAGTTATTTTCACAAAAGGGTCTTGTTTTTTTAATTTTTCTGGAACAGTGTATTTTGATTTTTATGGTTGTTCAGATTCCTGTTTTTCTACATCTTACACTTACTTTTCACAAGTACTCTTTGAGAAGGATGTCAAGAGTGGGATTAATTTCCCTTGACGTTAGCCAGTTGAAAATGTAGGTGTTGTAAATTTGAGCTGGTCACTGTAGGCTTCTTTAGTTAGGGAAGAGAGACGGAGGCTTCTAGGAGAGGATTCCCATAGCCTCTTTTTATGTCTGTCTTGAGATGATTCATCCTTCGGAGCTGCCTGTTTCTTGTCACTGGCAATAAATAAAGCCTAAGGTGACCGGCACCAATTTAGACATCTAAGTTTTCTAATAAATATTAAGAAAGATAAATTCCATCTCATGTGACATAATGTGAAACCGAAGAGGCAGGAATGTTACTGCTGACATTGACAAAAGCATCCTGCTTTCACATGAATAAACAAATTTCTTTTAGAAAATTTTTCTTTGTAGTTATGATAATGCACATGAGCTTTTTAATTTTCCATATTGCTCAGATGTTGTGTGTCACCATTAAAAAGTGCTCTTCAGGTGCTATTTTAATATTAACTATGAAATATCAATAGGTTTTGATTTTTTTATTCTTATATTTGATCTCTAGGCTGAGAAATTCAACTTGCTGGCTTCATATCATTAGTTAATTTCTAGTAAGATAGTAAATGTGGTGAATTATGAGATTCTAGCATTGTTTAATTGTTGCTTGTAATAAAAGACTACAAAAAAATCGGGTCCTAATGTAACAGATGAAAACTTGCTTGTAGCTGACTTTTAAAGGCAAGTGATTAGGTAACTTTCTAATTTGAGCAAAGTTGCTCTACTGTGAACTAATGCTAATAATATGTTCTAAAAATGAGATTGTGATGAAATGCTGTTTCTCATTTGTATCGAACTACTGCAGATTTCTTCAGTAATTTAAACTGCTCTTTATTTGAGTAATAGCAACTACATTGCCTAACATAGGATGGTGGCACACCAGCTTCCACAGTTCCAATGTTCATGGCTAATGGCTGTGTGTGGGGAGCACTTTCTTGCTGTGGAGTAGTTGAACAGGTCTAAAAGGCATTAGAAGGAGTGTACAACATTCCTATTTTATTTTCAATTATTAGATAGGCATGTAACAAAATATGGTTTAGTGTAACTCACTATTAGATGTCTTTTTATGAAAGTATAAACAGCAATATAATAACCTTCAAAGATGGTCTCAGTATTATGTTTGTCCTGTTATAGGATAAATGCACACGATTGCCTGTTATAGGCAGAATTTTTGTACTTCCCCTTACGTCTGATTGATTAACATCATTGAGATATATAAAATTTTTCTTTTCCTTTTAATTTTGTTTTGAATATTACTTCTTGCACCTGGGATGTTGTGGGGTTTTTTCATTTTGTGTCCATCTTTTCATTTTTATTTGAAACATGGTGCATTTAGTTAAGTATTGCAGAGTAGTGGAGTCCATGTATATAGTATTATAAAACTACAGAGGATAGGAGGAGTCAGGACTCCTGTAATGTGGCTTCAACTTGAGGTAGGGATATAGTTTTTAAGCAATAACTTGCAAATTGGCCTAAAGAAAGTGCTTACAAGTGAGGCAGTGTCATGTTAATACATTAATTAATGTTAATACAGTAATTTCTCTTTAGCACTCTCTCTGTATATTTTATTTGCACAAAATAACATTCATCAGTGATCATATCTGTATGAGTGAGCCATGGGCTGTAAACATGAACAAAATATCCTCTTAGAAATACTGTCATAGCAGTATCTACTGGCCAAGATTCTCATGGATAAAAAGGCAGAACTCCACTGATGCTGACAAGCTGTCTATTTATGTAGCTGACACAAGTTTTATAGACTTGATGTTGTTTTTCACATTTATGTGGCTTTACTTGGGTTGAATTTGTAATATCCCTATCCTTCTGCTACTTTTTGAATGTTTGGTTTTAAGTGGCATTTCATACATTGTCACAAAAATCAACCAAGAAGACCTGAGCTCTGATAAAATAGAAAGGACAGTTCAGCAAAAGTTCCACTGAACAGAGGATGTTCAAGTATTGAAAAATGGTGCATATTTGTCTACAACTATAGATTTGATTTAATGATTGATAATTTATCCCGGACCTGTTAGAGGATTCAAACTGAGCAGATCCAACATGCTGTGAATATCTGCTTTCAGTGAATAAATCTGGGTATAGAAACTTGAGAATATCTGTTAAAGAAACTCATTAATGACAGCAACAAAATTAAAAGAGCAAATGTTATTCCCAGAACAGTAGTCTACATCAGCAAGGGCTTTTTTATAATAGAAAATTCTACATGTGGTCATTCCCATCCCATTCCATGTAGGTAGGGAATAAAATTCCCATCATGTTGCTGTTCTGATTTAAAATTTAAAGAGAACCTGAAGTTTCAAATAGAAAAAAAAGGAAATATGTTTTGATTATTGCAAGCATTTTTAGCAAGAAAAATATGTATTGATAGTTTTTTTCTAAAAATGTGTCTTGTCTCTATTCAGAAAGCAGGTAAGAGAGGAAGGAAAACTTTACCAGCATGTATTCATTGCCTCAGCCCATATAAGCTCTCTTGTCTTCAATGGATTTTGGATGGTTAGATTCCTGAATAATTTGGTTAACAGCATTGATTAATTGGACCTTACACCCATTCTGACTGTCAAGTTTCTTAATTTTCTGCTTTGTGAAGGCTGGAATCATATCAGTTTAATTTATGGTCTCTTTTCTGTGGTACAAAGGAGTGAAAGTCTGGTGATAGACTAAATTCAGATGCCGGCTAAACAAACATCTTTTGCTGAAATGACCATTTTAAAGACTCTGGTGTTCTGCATGCAGTTACAGTTCCCTGGCATTGAGCCATTCAGGAATTGGAATCAGTATGAAACACACATTTGTAACTAAACACAACATTTTTCATATAATATTGGTAAATGTTTTTGTAGGATTACTGTCTGTTGGTAAACAGCTTCAGTGTTATGCTTCAGAGGTAGAAGCATTTGCATGGTAATGAAAGGATTCTTGTGTACAGTTAACAAAGCATGGCAAGATCCTTTGGGGCATAAGTCATGACGTATGTAATAATAATACACTACATTTCATCTGAGAATTTCAAAGAACTTTATAGAACACATTAATGAATTAAGTATCACCCTTAACCCCCTGTGGGTTAATGCTAAGAATACTTTAATCATTAGATGGGCTGAATGCAGAAATAACATTTCATTGTTGCAGTGTGTTGGTTACCAGGCCTGTGCTGCACACAGGTATTTCAGGAAGCTTCAGTCTTATGTATCATGATTAATATTTTCAACATGGAGATGTCAAGGTGTAGAGAAATGAATTGATTTGAAATAGACAGATAGTAACTCCAGCATAAGTGTCCCAACCCGAAAATGATCCAGAATTATTTGGCTGCTTGTAGAGGTAGTTGGCTTGGGTTGCTGAGTCTCTTTGAGGGGACTTTTAAAGGAGTCCAGGAAAGCTGGTCCATTTTCAAGCATCACCTCCTGCATGCCCAAGAGCAATGTGTCCCAGTGAAGAGGAAGGCAGGCAGGAATGCCAGGAAGCCAATGTGGATATGCAAGGAACTCCTGGACACATTTAGAGGCAAAACCAAAGTTTATAGAGGCTGGAAGCAAGGACAGATAACCTGGGAAAAGTTCAGAGAAGTAGTCAGAGAAGCAAAAGATCAGATTAGGAAAGCAAAAGCACAGAGAGAATTGGATCTCTCAAGGGTTAAGGACAGCAGGAAAAAATTTCTATAGGTATGTCAATGATAAGAGGAAGACTAGAGAAAATGTTGGCCTCCTCCAGAAGGAGATGGGAGAACTGGTCACCCAAGATGTAGAGAAGGCCAAGGCACTCAGGGACTCCTTTGCCTCTGTCTTCACCATCAAGGACTCTGGTCACACCCTCCATGTTCCAGAAGCCAAAGGCAGGGACGGGAAAAGGAAGATCCTCCCTTTGTATATGAAGAGCAGGTTCCAGACCATCTAAAGAACTTGAAGGTGAACAAATCTATGGGACCTAATGAGACTCACCCATGACTCCTGATAGAACTGGTGGATGAAATTGCAAAGCCACTGTCCATCATACTCAAAAAGTCATGGCAGTCGTGTGAAGTTCCTCCTGACAGGAAAAGGGGAAACATAACCCTCATTTTCAAAAATGGGAAAAAAAGAAGACCCAGGGAACTATAGGCCAGTCAGGATCACCTCTGTGCCTCTCAAGATCATGAAGCAGATCCTTCTGAGGGCTCTGCTAAGGCAAGCAGCTAAAAAGGGGGTGATTGGTGACAGCCAACATGGCTTCACTAAGGGCAAGTCCTGCCTGACTAATTTGGTGGCTTTTTATGAAGGGGTCACAGCCTTGATGGACGAAGGCAGAGGAACAGACGTCATCTCCTTGAGCCTGTGCAAAGCATTCGATACTGTCTCACAGGACATTCTTATCTCTAAACTGGAATGATATGGATTTGATGGAGGGACCACTCTTTGAATAAGGAGCTGGCTGGTTGCACCAAGGAGTTGTGATCAGTCACTCAGTGTCCAGATGGTGTGACAAGTAGTGTTCTTCAAGGGTCAGTACTTGGACCAGTGCTGTTTAACATCTTTGTTGGTGACATGGACAGTGGAACTGAATGCATGCTCAGCAAGTTTGCTGATGACATCAAACTGTGTGGTGAAGTCAAAATGCTAGAGGGAAGGAATGCCATCCAGAGGGACCTTGGCTTACTTGAGAAGAGGACCTGTCACCACTGCCTGTTGTGCATTTTGAAGTGCTGCGTGGTATTATGGAAAATAACACTGTGCAAATGTGGTGCAGTTGGAACTTGACCATTTAGAGTAGCAATTTAATGAGTTCTGATATGCTGATATATGTATATGTCAGACAACCATCAGTAAAAGATACATTAAACACAAACAGCTTTTCAAGGGCAAGACAGTAGTTGCACAAACACGGTAGCTGCAAATTATAAGAGCAGAAGCCATCTGTTGTGTAGTGTGTTTTGATGAAAACATTCATGATGGAAACCAAAGCTAATTAAATACTTATTCCACAATGCAATTTAGAGCTTTTAAAATAATCTTATTTTAAAAATTAAGTTGTAGAGCCAACTTGTAAAAGATGCTATGGGTTTTGCCCCACCAGCACTGCTGCCTGTTTAAGGCTTGTTTTTCTACATCATTGCTAAAGACCACTTACTGGCCTCTTGTCCCTTGTCAGAGGAGGTATCAGTAGTATCTTAAAAATGTTGTTTACTGTTTCTGCTGTTCTAGATCTCATAATTTGCAACAGTAGAATATAAAATTCTTCTTTCCTTTATCTGTAGCGACAAATGAAAACATGTAGGCTCTCAGCTGACACAAGTTTAGCTAAAATTATTTTTTAAAATAGAAACCAACTACGAGTTATGCTAATAGAACCTCATTTGTAATTTAAACTGCAGCTGTTAACATTCAATAATGGAACCATACATCAAGGAGTTTTCTGCAAAAACAGAAAAATACTAATTCTTCATCCTCAGATCTGCAAATCCAGACTGATGGGATTTCAGCCCTTCATCTTTTAGTGACAGGCAGCAGCATCAGTGGAATAAAACTAAAATGTGATCCCCTTTCTCTCCACCTCCTTCCCCTAATTTTACTCTGACAGAACGAAACACAGTTTTAGCTGGTATCTTTGCTCAGGGGAAAAATGGTCTGTCATCAGGTCTTTTAGGGAGAAAGAGCTCTTCAGTCGAGCAGTTAAATGGTATTTTGATTCTCAAGGTGCATCTTATGCCTGTATTTTTGCAAGATATGATAAATGATTTCTGAGACAGTTACTGAGAGCTGAATTGAGGTCATCAACCTTCCCCCAAGAGGTCATTATCTCTCAGTTCTTGTTTCTGATGACAATGTTGAACATAGGGGAGATGGGCTCCAGATGAACTACCTAAAACTGTGCAATCTCACATGGGCAGTCCCCAGCCACAGGTTAGTGAAAGATGTACTTTTTTTTTTTTTTTCAACTGCAAAAATCAGAGACTCTGATTGCATTGTTCTAGATAAATTTTAATTGATTTTGCATTAATTTAGTGCATGCATGTTGAATTTTATAATTCTATATCCCCTGACATGTATACCTTACTGCATGTAAGGTCTATAACATCTTAAACTGTAACATTTTAACATCTAAAAACTGTGATGTAACATCTATACTTACTGTTAAAACTTGTGATGAAATAGAAGCCTTTGGGTATTTTGGAGTTCAGACCTCCTGTGTCTTTGCAAAAAAAATTGGTTTGAGATCCTATAGCTGAGTTCCAAAGCTTTTCATTGTCTGCAAATGATTTGTTCCTATACCATAGTGGGCTTCTGAAGCTGAGTCCCTGCATATGGCTGGACATACACAGTTGTCTGAAAAGAAAAAATTCAAATTTGCCCCAGAAGAAAAAAAAAAACCCAAACCAAAACCAAACCTCAAATATTTACAAACTGTCATGAAAACCAAAAACAATGTGATCTATAAATAGAACAGAAAATGGCTATCATCTTAGTATTGCTAGGCTTCAGTAGCATCCCCATTAGTATTTTAGCTCAAATCAAGATTGCACTTCCGAAATATCAGGATAAACTAATTCCTATTGAAATCTTCCTGTTGATGAAGCTAAACAATGGCAAGTACTTCAAAATTGACCAAAAGTGTGCAGTAGTTTGAAAGAAAGTGTCCTGAAGTATGTGTCACATGGATGTGAAGTGCTTGTCTCCAGCTGTTCTGCAGCACAAGGCTGTACTTGCTGGGCTCCTTTATTTCCTAATGCAGAAATTTTCTTAGTCAGATTTGACCATAGGGATCCTTGATGTAAAAGTGTGTTAAAAAGAAAAAAATCACAGCTTTTTTTATCTGCAAATAATGTAGTATTTACACTTTTTGCTCTTATAGGAGATTAGTGTCTGTAACTGTTGATGTCTATTACAGAATTAAAATGTTTTCAGATGTTCACATGTATTTATATGACCAGTGGGCTATTTTTATTTTGTGTGCTTAAAACTGTACTGAAGCAGGAGTTGCTTTTGTCTAGTGTCTTCCATTAAAACTGTCACTTAAAGAGTAATGTTTTGTAATCTTTTACCTCATCTACTTTATTCACTTTTCTAAGGGAAACTTAAAACAGATACCTTAAAGACAAGATCTAGATGACCTGTTGGAGGGCTTTCCTTTTCAGCTCCCTTTTCCATGGTTAAATGACGCAATAGCAAAGTTACTGCTTGTTTAACAGTTGTTAGGGAAAAATGGAAGCTAGTACTGAAAGCCAAAAACTGAGTAACTTTGTCATAATCTTTTATCATCCTCTGTAGTGTAATAAAATGTCACGTATGTATATGTATTTATACAGACACATAAGTGTTCAGTATGGCACACAGTTTGCTGATAGCAGCAATATTGATGAAGTAGTTCATTGGACAGGCTGTTGTATGTACTGCTCTCCTCATTGCTTTTAGGATGAAGCATTTAGTATGCTTTTCTAGAGTCTCCCTGCTTTGTGCTCAGGTTTCTAATCTTGTGCACATTTCTAATGTTTTTCTATTGTAATTAGTGTTTATAAATGAAATTGCTATATGCTGGTATCTGTAGTTCTTCATTGGACACTCAGCCATGATTTATGAGCTACTTTATCAAAGTCTTTGCTTTGGTCCATAAGCCAATATTTTGTTTCCAAGACACTATGTATAGTACTGAGTTAGCGACCTACCCAGTCCCATGCTCTTGACACTGAGGTAGCCAGTTACTGAGGTAGCATGCTGTGAGATGGTAAAATGATAATTCTGAAGTGCCATAGGTAAAAACCCAAATACAGTTAGTAGGAATAGCTTAAAAAAAGCATTTTCATCTACTGTACTTCAATAATTTAAAATTTTACACTTTTTTGAGTAGTTTTAAAAATAGCAATACTGACGCACTGAAAAGTTTGTACCTGTTTTGTGCTCATAGGTAAAACTGAGTGTCACAGGCTGTAGCAAATAGGCAGTTTGTAAATATATATATATATATATATATATGTATATAAGAGGTCAAGGAAAAGGAGAAAATCAAGAGTTTGTAGCAATTTAGGGAAAACAGAGACTAGGTGAATGACAAGAAACATATTATCAACAATACATTAACTCTCAGATCAGCATCTATAGGGTGATGTAGTCAAATATTTGAATATCAATTGATTTCATTGGTCAGAGTGTAAAGGTTCAAAGAAAATGGAAAAGCTCTTAAAATGGACTTGATAATGTTTTGCATAGTATCGTTTTTGCTCACCAGACTCACCATAAACACAGACTCTGCAGAACTGTTAAGCCATTGCCATATAGCTTTAGTAGCACTCCGAAACATTCAGATTTTCAACATGTGGAAATATCAACACATCATAATTCATTTGTATATTTGAGTTATATATTTCAAGTATTTCATTCATTGATGGTTACAGCACTTTTAATTGGCATGGCTTATGTACTAATGTAAAAATAATTTGTAAAAAATTGCATATGTGCATATATTCCTTGACTTTGCTTCTCATGTAAAAGTCTGGTAAATGTGAGTTTGTAGATATGCTCTGAAGATGCTTATCTTCGTTTGCATCCTAAAAAGGAGCAGAATTAGTCTGACCTACTACTACCTGTCATGTGAATTTTGAAACTCACTCACACACACACAAAAAAATTTGTAACTTTTCTTAATTTTTCAAGAGCATCCTTGGCACAAATGTTCCACTTAATGCTCCACTCACTGTTGGAAGAAAAACTGAAGTATCCTTTAGAGTAGGATGTGGACAATTCCCTTCCTAGTCCATAGGAAACTGAAAGTCTGAACCAGGAAATTCTGGAAGAACTACCCTTGCCTCTCAAGTTTGCATGCGTAGTATTGGCTTACTCTCAAAGGTTTTTCTGCTCAATCCATACCTGTCCAAAGGGCTTATGAAGGAAGGAAACAGAATGACTTAATTTCAACACAGAGTTGCTAGAAAGTTAAATCAGGCTTGAAAATTACCGGTAGACAATACTGTCCCTAAAAATTAAAGTCCTGAAGCAGCTTGTGGTTGTGTACATGTTAATTAAACACTTAAATATGGCTTGTATATTGGCTCTAGTTTTACTACTTATTATTAGGTTCCCACTCAGAGATCACGATTGCTGCTTCTGTTGCAGATGTTGAATTTTGTTATTTCTTGGTTGCTGACCATAAGCTGATGGTGAGACACTGCAAACTTGTCTCGAGTCATCATCACATATTGCTTAAAGGTGTAGGAACAAGGTGATGTGAAGACTTTGATGACTGTTGTGTTTCTGTGACTTCTCTTTCTGTGAAGCTGAGTTCTTGCCAGGTTTAGCATCAAGGGAATCCTTTCCATTACTTGTGTTGACTTTCCTGTTGTGACAAGGTGCTTTAGGTCTTCTACGCATATATCTTCCATCAGATGAAAGTATTGTGTTAAGGGAAGCATATGAATAGTACTTATATAGCTACCTGATCTGTGGACAAAAGCAGGCAGAACTGTGCCTGAAGAAACAAAAATATTTCTAAAAATTAGACACTAAACATGGTTTAAAGGTTGTGTCCTTTGGAAGGATTTGAAGCAGTTTAGGTGCTTATGTTGCTCTAGGGACTTTGAGTACTATGAGGTTTTAAGGAAGGCTAAGTATTCCAGGAAGTTTAAGAGCTTATGGCATCGTAAATATTTAAGATGATTTAAAAGGTTATGTCCTCTTTAGTATTTGAGTTGGATTAAGTGCTTATATTGCCTTAAGGACTTTTCCCTTTTTTTGCCCTAAAAGGCACCTAGGAAATTAAATGCACAAAAACCTGTAGATGCAACATTTGGGCTGCATTTCAGAAATGCAAAATTCTAGGTTTCAATAGCAGCATTTACTTGACCACAGTATTTATGTATCAGAGATGGACAGAACAGTGAGGAGTGTTTAGGAAAAAAGCTGGGTATGAATCCAGAAGCAGTATTTTTTTTTATACATTGACAGCCAATGCATTGGAAAATGGTTTTCTTCTTCGACCTGTTCTATATGATATGATAAAGAAGATAAAATAGATGATCAGGTTAGTATCAATTTCATCTTAGAAGATCAAGACATCTTTAATTTAATATGCAAGATAATAGTGAGCCATTTAGTTTCATTTTGTAGTTTTGCTAATATTTTAACCTCAAATAATAAAGAATAGTGAATTTACACATCTAGGTCTCAATAGCTTATATTTTCTGAATTAGATAAATTTATATTTTTATTCTTGTCTTTGGAGATGCGTTGTCTAAATTCCTCATTGAAGTCTATCTCCATAATCTATTTATCTGTACTTCTGTAATTGTATGTGTATTCCTAAAAAAGGCATTTTCTGTTTGTTCTGAGGTTTTTTATTTTGTTTTGTTGTTTTTTCTGTTAACCACACACACTTCTCAGTGCATAGAAGACAAGTTCTCACCATTCATTCAACATATTCTATGCTACTTCAAATAAATAGACATCAATCCAACATTCTAAACTCACAGTTTTCTCATGAGCCTCTAATAGAGCATTGATGCTGCTCTGGTAATATAGCACAGTTGTGATTGTTGTATCTCCTGTTAGAGGCTGCCCTTGTACAGCACTCCTGGACAGTCACCAGTGGGGAACACATTAGGTTCTCTCTGGGGTGGTTCTATGGAATGGATATGAGCTCTGGCAGAGAGGACTTCAGCACAGAGGCCCAACTCCTCTGTGGTGACATACCTGCCAAAATGCTGTCTGTGCAACACGAGGTGCATGAGCTGACATGTCCCTTGGCAGCAGCTCCTCAATGACCGTGCTGCCTAGATGGAAAGTGAGCTTGCCAGTTGAGGCAGAGCAGTGGCACCTACAGGAGCAGGAGCTGAGGGTGAGGATAACCTGAAGCCTTCATGACTGGGCAGGCGATCAACCTGTATTCACCTAGGTAAGGTGGGATGCACAAGGTGTCTTCCACATGGCCATGTGACCCCAGAAAGTTCACTAATGATATCCCAGCAAGCTGAAACATGCTCTGTTGTGCCATTATTTTACTGGTGGTAGTGCTTGCTCATTCTTTTTCAGCAGTTATGACCTAGAATCCCCAACAGTCAGTAGTACCATGAATTCTAGGGGTGGGATGGTCAGAACTGTGTATCTGACATATTCCAGGCTAAGTTCGTGCTCCTCTGTCTTGTATTGCTCAATATAGAGTTGAGAAAAATCTGGTGGAGAAAGACAGTGAGGAAGAAAACACTTCAAAACATAGGTCTGTGTGCACTGCACTGATTGAGCTGTTGTGGCTATGTATTGATGCCATACAATCAAATGACTATATATTATAAACTGGGTTTGGTGTAAATTTGTGTTTAGCTTCTAGAAAACTGACTCTTGGTTCTTACTAACTCTTAAAGTTGATAGAAGTATATTTTTATTTGTGTGCGTCCTTAATTAATTGTAAATTTTTATTATTTTTGTTAAAACTCATGGAGAAGGGAGCAATGTTTTCCTGTCTTTCTCAAACTTAGCATCATCTGAGAACTTTAAAAATACAGTGTCTGTAGGATGACCATTTTGTTGTCCAAGTTATGAAAGAAATCATTAGACCGGAATAGACCCTTGTTGAGCCCCTTTCATCATATCCTTTTTTTAATACTCTGCATCTAATTTTTAACACATTTTGTATTTGCCTTTATATAGTTTAATTTTGCCTTTCACATGTTTCTACTGAAGGAGAAAGTTAACTGTGTTATCAGATTTTACTCATTGCAAAACTATATTGGCAGGTATATATTTTCTTGTTGTAAAATAAAATTAAAAAAAAAAAAAATCATATCGGTCTAGTTTGAATATTCCAAGAACAGAAACTAATTGGACATGCCTGTCATTCCTAACCTCTTTGTTCAAGTTTTTAAAAAGGCACTGGATTTTTCCTTTCTCGTTGTTCTATTCTCATTGAACTTCATCTATTTTCTAAAACTTCTGAAAAATCACTAGTGGTTGTGAGAGAATTTCAATTAATTCTGTTGGAGTCTCTTCCACTACAGTTAACTGTCCCACCTTTTGAGGCAGTGCATCTGTTTGTGAGAATAAGGGGTAGAAAACTTAGTAACTGAGTTTATTTGCATTAAAAATAAATTTTAAAAATAAAGATTATTTTTACTTCTTTTGATTTCACTGATTGGGTTTTAAGTAGTGAAAAATGACAGGCAAAGTTTCAGGGCATTCAGGCACTGCAGGCACTTGTTAAAACTCATTCTTTGACTGGCTTCAAGGCACAAGCCAATATCATGTTCTACCCAACATCTATTAGGAATGAGTTTGATTAGACTCAGCTTATCTCACTGCATCTAACTTACAGAAGTGTCTCTTCACCTCTTTTTCTCTATTCTACTCCTATTTTTTATTTCTTTTATCACTAGTTTTAGCCATGAGATTGTACTTGTCTTTTATATCAAAGACTAAGCAAAATATTTATCTTTGTATTTTCTGCAAGTGACCTGATCAGCTCTTTCTTAAATTTTCCTGTTTAGGAAGCCTAAAAATGTTTTCTTGCTACTAATTTTTTTTTTTTTTTTTTGTAAGTTACATTTTGCTTTCTTTTTCCCCCCTTCTTTATCCCTTTATTGCCATGTTTTTCTCTGTTGGATACTTGTGCTTGTGGCTCAGTTCTCTCCTTAAATTGCAGGTCCTTGAAGAGTTTGTGATTTAGCCTTTTTCAATATTGACTTAGTTTGCCTTAAATGTTTTAACAGCCAGCTCTCCTGAACTTTTTCCTCCTTCCTTCAAGTTACCTTTCACAGGATCTTGGCCAGCAATTCAATTTACCCAAGTCCTCTTCTGTAATCTCCATTGAATTTATTCACCTGTTCTCTCTTCTCTTTCCCTTCCATTGAAATGGGAATGCTCTCATATTATGGTTTCTTTCAACCAAGCTGCCCTCAATTTTCACATCTACAGTGAGCTGAAGGTTGAAGTAGAATATAAAACGTGTTTTGCTTTGAGTGTTTTCCTCAGTTTCTGTACTGAAAAATCATTTCCAACATGTTTCCGGATATCCTATGTCCTGCTGTCTCTTTCCAAAAAGATGTCCAGATAGCTAAGGTTCCTTGCTATTGCCAGTTTCTGCCTATACTTCTTTGCACTCTTCTTGGACATGAAAAAAAATTTCTTTTTTGTGTTCTTTAGTTCTGAGAGAAACCAGTATGCTTTTTAACACAGAAAGAATTGTGCTGGGTGTACAGGCAACCAAATGTCAACAAAGAAGTGAATTTATCTTTTTGTGCTGCATTGGTAAACAGACTAAATTTCAGCTTATGGTTCTTGTGGCCACTTCTGAAACAAAAAAACCTTTTTGAAAATTAGAGATGGTGCCAGAAACAATGATGAAAGTGATTTAAGAGCTTGAAAATTGCCTTGCAGTGAAGTATTTAAGGAGATCAATCTGTTTACCTTATCAAAAAGATGTTTGAGAAGTGACTTAATTACAGCATACCTTCACAGAGAGAAAATATCTGGTGCTCTAAAGAGCTCTATAGTACAGAAAAAGCGTGACATGAGGCAATTGCTTTAGCTGAAACAAAAATTTATTATTTATTCAAGTATAAGTGTTTGGGCTCAATAATAACTGCCTGAAATTTTATATTCTGTGATATTATATGAAGTCAGAATTGATGATCTAATGGTTGTTTCTGACCTTAAATTCTTTTTAACCCACAAATCGTCTCACTTCAGCTGCTTTTCTGCAAAATGCGTATCCCTTTTCTTGACAACTTTGATAGTCTGCAGAAAAGAAACACTTGGATTGAGAGTGTCTTGTAGGATAAGATAAAAAATGGGTAGGGGAGGGGAGATTTCCTTTTGAACTAAATGTACGTCGTATTTGGGCATTAATTTCTAAAAGTCTTCTAAATTTGAGACTGCTTTCCATTTTCTTACTGTAGGTATAGGGCCCCTTAGTCTTGGTGATTCATTTATTCTTCAGTTTATTTATATTTAACTGCTCTCTGGCTGAGGTGGCTCCTTTGGCTACCTTCTAGAGGGCTTTGTTGACTTTTTTCTTTAAGAAAAGTTCAGAGAGATGATACAAGACTTAATATCTGGAATTCAGAGACCATTAGAGAATTCTTTTATCATAGCTTGTAGTAGAAGTTAGGAGTTCTCTCTTTCTGGTTATTGTCTTTTACAGTATTAAAATTATACCTCACTTCAATTAGAACGATGTCCACTGGCCTTTACCCAGAGCAGTACCAAAGCTATGGGCTACCCATTGGGTTATTTTTATTTAGGAACCCTGGTACTTGAGGAAAGATAATATTCTTTTTAGGAGATTACAGATACTTGCAGCACGGTGTTCTAATCAAGTTACCATCATAAACCCCTTTTCCCCTTCTCAAGATTATCACTTGTGCTTTAAAATGTGCCTTAGGCTAAAATCTAGTTTTAAAAGCTTCCACCCAAGAGCAGATTTTTTATCAGATCTTTTAAATCAGATTTTTAAAAAATCAGTTGTGTTTTAGGAAGTGCAGAAGATAGACAGCATTGTTCTGATGTTTCCATGTTGATCCATGGGTCTGAAATTTTTATGTCAAGAGAGCAATGACTTTTCTAGTTCATTTGGGCAAAGCTTCATAAGGAACATGTTTGCTTTCAATGTGCCTTTCTTATGCTACCTATGTAATCACAGAACCTTAAACGGACCTTAAAAACCATCTAGTTCATAAAGAGTATACAAAAGCAACTTAAGGTGTAAACACTTTCTACCTTTGTGGCATCTGGGTGTCTAGAGTGGCCTCAATGATTATACCTGTAAGAAATCTAGAAACAAATATTCCATCTTGAGAATGAGGCATCACTAGTATTAAGCAAATCACTATTAAATTCATCACAATTAGATATATCAAGCCTATTTTAAGATTGTTTTCAACAAAATTTTCTGCAGGTTTTGCTCTTGTAAGTCCTGACACTTGCTCACCTTATTGGTAAAAGAATAATAAAACTAAAAAGTGTTCCACTTCGTTTACTTGAAAAGAACTTCACAATATCAAAGGCAAATTAATGATTTTTAGGTGATTTTTAACCAATATTAGAAATTGGTTTAAAATCTCTAGTTTATTTATACATTTTAAAATTTTGTAGTGTGTGTCTGCTTTGATGCCAGACTTTGCTGTTTTGCAGCTTATTTTGTAACTTTTAAAAACAAGTGTCTGTTTTGCAGTAGCAACTGCCTAGATCTTGTGCCACCCAAAGTGCAGTCTTCTCACTTATTATATTGAGTATGCCTTACATTATGTTGCTTTTTACATAGAATACTTCTAAAACCCATGAGCATACTTACTATTTTGCTTTTTGCCCTCTTTCTGGAAAGCTCACTAAGAAGACATAGTGCCATTGCACTCTTTCATTCAAAATTCATTGCAGTTTCTCCATGACAATTTTTGCTTGCGTTGGCTTGACTTAGCATGAACTTGGAGACCACATCCTTCTTAATGTCATTATGTTCATCACTGGCAGTACTGTGGTCTGCTTTAATGTTTGTATAAGCTGTGTTAACACTGAAGCTTGAGCAAGCTTCCCTTACCACAAAGAAAAAAAAAAAAAAAATATATATACATTATTTTTTTTAAATAGCAGACATGCTATTCAATGAAATAAATAGCAAGCAAACAGCAAGACGAAAACAAGCAAATAGCATCCAGGGGGTGGCAAAGTGTTCAGTGCGGTGTTTACTGTAGCAAAGCAGAAGTGTCCCTTTTATGCCATCTGTAGAAACTCAGTGACAGCAAATGATGCATTGCACCTGTCCAGCCTCCTTGGTGAAAGAGTGGCTAGCAGCCCATTCATTCATCTCCCCATGCTGTGAGCTGCTGTTGAGGAGCTGTGTCTTGTTGCAGTGAAAGCGTGAATGTGTTGTCATCTGCAGCTTGGGGAGAGAGGGGCCTCTCAGTGACCTGTGCCTTGATGGCATCTTGCCTTTATGCACGTTCTGTTGTCATTCTCAATGCAGATGTTGCCTAAAATATGACAATATGATGCTATTAAAAAGAAAATCAAAGTAGCGGGAAAACGTGGTGCCCTGTGCTGCTTAACTTTGAGAAGTAGAACAGAATACATTTGAACAGCATAAGAATTTGATCTTCCTTGGTGCCAGTGCACATATCCTTTTTTCTTTTTTCTTAATGCATGAATTAAATGGTTTTGTTCCCCAGCTCTCCTGTAGGAACATGTCTTTGGGGCACCAGGTTTCATTGCCTTTGCTTCACATAGCCTCACAGCAGTTTGGAGGTGCTTTGCCTTACTCTGGTCCATATTCTGTTGTTCTTTGTGCCAGAGGACACAACTCAGAGTGTCTTTTTGCCTGTGCAACTTAACTGGGGAGACAGGAAAGATGTGACACAAGAAAAGTGATTCAGGTATTTATCCTTCTTATGTATGTGACAAAAATGTAATAGCTTCTACTGACTGAGGATTCCCTAGAGATGTAGCAACTGACTGGAGGTGCTAGACACAGGGTTTTATTTTAATTCTCGTCCCTCACTGAAGTTGAAGGAACTGTAAGCATATTAAATACCTTCATCTGGTTCATCCTTTCCATAAGATCAATCTAACAAGTGAGACTCCTTTTCGTTTGATCTCCTTTCTGGATCCTGTATTTCATTATTTCACTATCTCATTTGTTGGTTTTATTTTGTGTTGTTGTTAGGTTTTTGTTTGTTGTTGTTGTTTGATTGTTGTTTTGTTTGTTTGGTTGGTTGGTTTTTTAGCCACGCAGTGGCTTATCTTCATTTAGTATCAGTTAAGGATTGCAATTGGAAGGCAAATGGATCTGTATTATTTCACAGTCTCATAAGAGACTTTCTTGGGCTATGACTGAATCTGCTCAGGTTCAGGAGAGAGTCCAGAATACGAAGATTCATCCTCCTGAATAGAGCTGTTTGGAGGTCCCTTTTCCTCCTGTTTTGAAATAAGATATTGTGGCTAACTCCAGTGTGTGGGTGTGGGCGAGGGATCCTGGACAAGACTTAGAAGCTTAGGTCTGCTTTGGGAATTAGTTGGCATGTAGATAGTGCTCCACCTCATGTTTGAGTTGTAATGAAGTTTACTCTGGAACTAAATAGTTCTCTCTCTCTAAAGCAAGGCAATTTTACAGTCCAAACAAAAATGATTGTTTTGAATTTAGGCATCTTGATGGTTGGGTAACATTTATTTCAGATTTGGAAACTTGTATTTAAAAGCAGTTTGGTTTACATCAGTTTCAGCTTTAGCTTAGATATAGCTCAAGTCATATTAATAGAATTTATATTACAGAGTATGTCTGTATTCAATGAGTAAAGTTAAAGAAAAGTTGCCTTCAGTTCAGCAAGTTGAATACATCTGTGTTTGAAAGTAAAGCACTTCTCATTAGAACTGCAGATGCATACAAGTTCATCTGGATTGCTGTGCATGTATTTTGTAATATACCTACAAAGTTACCTTTTAGTCTGTGGACGTTTGTAGGAATGCTAGATACAGCAGTGTAGGTTAAGAAAAAAAAGTAGGAAGTGAACTAAAAATTTTTGAGCTTCTCTTGTTCTCTCAGTGGTGTTTCATGTTTCTGGTATAAGTTGTGGTTTTTATTTTTTTTCTTTTGAAAGGCTAAAGGATGAAAAACTGTTCTTGGGAGGAATCTTTCCACTTGCTCCTTTGATTCTTTTCATAGAAATATAATTGTAAGAGCACCAAAGCAAGAGTAACACTGAGATTTTACTGATGTTCATTTGTGTCAGTTGTTTATAAAAGGTGATAAATGCAGTATATAACTTCTGTGGGGAAATCCTCCTCTAAATTTTATTTTTCTACAGCTGTTCTCAGAGCTGTGAAAAAAATGATGCAACACTTCCATAACATTAAATTTGAGAAATAATTACAGTTGGCAGTTTTTGTTTGCAGCAATGCACGAAAGGCTGAAGGCTTTTGTACAGTTCAAAGAGCACATTCCACAGATCTAGCAGTTGTCAGTTGCCTGCAGGGATCATTTGAATTTTCAAGGAAAAACAGCATCAGAGTAGTGCCCAGACCATTTGATTGTATATTCTTGGCTCTCTCTTTTTAAATTTTACCTGTATGAAAAGTTATTTGGAAATAAACCATGTACAAATGTGGTACACCTTAATGTCAGTTAAAAGATTTTATGTCAAATTCTACTGCCTCTGTTTCTTTCTTAATAATGACTCTGAGTAATGTTGAGATTCCTATGAAATGTAAGATAACAAAAATTGAGGAATGACAGTGTTCAAACACACAGGAATGGTGGAAATAGATAACAGCAAAGGGAAATCCCTTTACTCGTAGGGATCCCTTAGTTATTTGTCAGCTTATTGCATTAGCCAAATTGTACAAGATACTCTGTGTTGCCTCGCATTAGGAGAGCCCCAGTCAAAAAGGTAAACCTTCTCATCCCGTGAGCCAAGCCTGGAAAACTTCCCATTTTCTCTATTACACGTGCAGCTCTTTCACCCTCCATAGATGTGTTGACTGTCACTGTGTGTCTGTCTAAAGCTTCTGCTTATCTAACAGGAGGCAATGTGAATATTTTTACGCTGTGTACCCTAATAGGATTTTTGGTAAAATATTCCATGGTGTTTCTCAGACAGAAAATAATTTTCCTATTGCTAGGTGATTATCTTTATTTGTTCTGGCTTTGAGTTGTTACACAGCTCCAAAAACCTGGAGTCTTCCCATTTTCAGTCACAAACGGACACAAAAAGTTGAAAGCTAAGAGGCCTCAGTCTGAGGCACAGATACTTTTTTCCTCACCGTTTGTGCTAGCTGCTTTGTTTGTACTTCTGAAATTCCTCTCACCTCTTCCCCTAAAGAGTGCAGGGCCTTGGGTTGAACTTATAGCACAGCCTGATGGGAGCAGTGGTGGGATGGACCTGCTAAGGGTCTGTGCCCTCCCTTCAGTGTGCCTCACCTGAAATGTCTTAGCTCTTCATGATCACCTAATTAAGGTGACTTTAATTAGCTTTTAATGATTAAATAAAACTACTTACTTGAGCTTTAAGAAGTGAAGGTGTAGCTTGTATGTGCTGCTGCCACTTGCATGGTATTGTGTCATAATAGCCATCACAGGTAATACTTGCTGGAGCTGTTATTAAGAAGTGGTATAAAATATATGTAGAAAGAAAGAAGAGAATTTTAAAAAAAAAGACACGTAAAATAATTTAAGTAACTGTAAATTAGATAATTGACTACATAGCATTTTGCTATGCAAATTTGCATATTTGCATTGCAATAGCAATTGAGTTATAGCATTTTTGTATATGTTATCCCCTTTCTTTGGATAGAAGTATTACAGTTGCTGATTTAGTTATTTTTTTATATGATTAATATAGAATATTTTCTTATGTTATAATAGATCTTAATGAAAATCAGGCAAGTTTGGGGTAAAATTACTATAATGAAAACTTTTTATTTTTTTGTGCAACATGACAGGAAATTTTTTTGGATTGTGTGAGACTGAATGTATTTCTTGATGAAGGTGGTTTTGCTTTAATGCCAGGTGTAGCTCTTTCTCAGTTTAAGGAATGAAAAATAATCTTATAACGAAGTTGAAATAACAGAAAGGCAGAAGGGACTTGATCATCTTACCATGGCTGTAATCAGTAGATGGTTGGAATCATAAACAGAGGTGACCACTGCAATTTTGAGGCAGATGCTTGAACTACTACAGTGTGTGATGCAGCCTCCATCTGCCTCATGAAGTGTATCTAGTTGGATGAAAAAAGTCCAGCTCCTAGAATAACAACTGCTCAGAGTATAGGCCTTGATTCCAGCCGGCTGAGATTGTAAGAGCCCTGTAGGGCACTGTCACCACATGGAAATAACTGTAAGAATCTCAATATCCTGTACTCAGCTAAGCAGATGCAAAAATTCCTGGTTTTGTGAAATCAATAAGTAGGCTGAAATCACTAGACTGACTTCTTAACATTCTTCAAAACGAGAGTTAATTTACATGGTCAAAAGTACTTGTTTTATTTACAGAAGAAAAGCAAAGCTGTTGGTTGTCTGTAAATATCATAGTGTATTTCATTAATAAGATGATCCTCAGTCTTTATTGCTATAACTCTTTTAATTAACACTTTGAAAGTATGAGCATCTCATATGAGCATCTCTCAGTATCAAGTAATGAAAAAAGTAAGAATTATTTCAAACTGAAATGAGTTAATCAGTATTCCATCTTCTGAACTCAAATTCATTGGTTTCTTTTTTGGGATAAGACAAGTGGGAAGTCTTTTACAAAGTGCATTTTGAGGCGAGGAAGCATAGCTGCCAGAGGCATGTACAATCAAATTATACTCAGCCAGGTAGGATGTTTCATGAAACCAGAATGTGAGTAGGACTTCTTGCCTAAATGCTATGAGCAGGATTTTGCCTTGTATAGCTGTTTCAGGTCGAGTAAAGTAAATTTTAATGGAACTTAATATAAGAAGGTAGGACAATAAGGGAGCTCTCGAGCAAGCACTAATTGTTTTTTCTTATTCAAATACCAGTTCCTTTTTACCAGCTTGTCTAATGCTATGCTTTTCTCCTGAGGCAACGAATAGATAAATAATAATAATAATAATCTGTGTTATATGTAATCTCTTCAAATAATTTTGTTAACTACCCTTTGTTTTGCAGAGCCATTTCTGTATTTATGCCTTCAGCTTCTCACTGCTTGCTTGTTTTTCTTGCCTCGTTATTTCTTGTTTGCTGTACCTGAGAAACACACTGCTCTAAATTCTCTTCTCTTTCATCCTTCTCCTACTTTTATCTGGCTCCCAATTGGAAAGTTGAGCATTACTCTGCTCTCTCTCTGCCGGGCTGGAGTTTCTCATTTGTCCATCTTGCTTCTGGCAATTTGCATTAGCTTCTGTAGGATGTAAGCTTTCCGTTTGGAAAATAAATTTGTTTTGCTTTCTGTACCTTAGATACAGAAAACTGTAGAAATATGGAATGTTAAAAAAAAATATTGCTATGTGCCTGGGCTTACTATAGATAGTCCCATTGCCACTGACATGGATTTTGTGCTTTACCTTTGAACCCTGCAGCTGTCCCACTGTGCAGTTTTGCTTGCTTTCTAGTCTCATGTTTCCACATCTCATTCCTCCCCGTCCCTTTCATACACAGCCTGCATTCACAGAAACTGTCCTGGGCTCTACCTGCTGCTGCTGTTTCCCATTCCTCTTCTTCCCTTCACCTCTGAACTCATCATTACTTAGGGTAAAACTGTTCTGACTAAAAGTAAAAGATAGTTTGTTTTTTTTTTTTTTCATAAGAATAGAAATATATTAATAGAGAAAACTTCAGAAATTTAAAGCAGAATGATGTATAGCAATAGCTGGAGAGGTATTTGGTAAAATACAACATATTCATATCAGTATCCTAGACAAATATATATGAAAAATGAATTTCCAGTCTTGTATTGTTTTTAAGTGTGCACAGTCCTAGTAGGTATAATCCAGTGGATTTTCTAATATGTTTATTGGTGTGAGTTTTTTGTTTATTTGCTCTAGTAATTGACTAAAGGATTCTGTAATATGTTCTTAGAATATATTTCTTATTGCACTGACTTTGAGTGCTGTTTTGCTCCACCCTAAGTATATTTTATAAAGTTACACTGTTCTTAAAATTATAGTATCTTCTTCAGAAATAATCCTATTGGGAATATAGATCCCATACTGTTTTACTGCAAGCACATCTCTGCCTGCTCTTTGTGGTATTTTGGGGACCAAGTAAAGGAACATGTGAGATTAGCTATGTGAAGAATGAAGAATTGATTTCTGTGTAGTTAATGAAGTCATTCATGTGCCATACTTGAGTTGATCTCCCTAAGTCGTCTGAAATGAAGAAAGCTTGTTCATTAGGCTTGCAAAAAAATCTGCCAACACATTGGAACACAGAGTTACTCAAACATCAGCTCTACGTGTATGAGCAGTGTTTTACACATGACAATTGATCCTACTGGATGGGACATCCCTGTTTTCTAGTGGGTTCATGTGATGAATTTTCACATTCTACAGCACTTCCTTCTATCAGGGCTAAAGTTTTAAGCTCAAATTTGTTGTTTATGGAAAAATTATCAATCAAATGGAAATATGTACCGTTATCTGTCTAGAATGTGCTGCTTTGCTCATCTTCTGTCTTTGGGGAACATAGGGGATTTAATTTCTGGAACTAAAAACATTCAGAAGTATCTCTGGTGGTGCTGATACTAATAGCTGTGGTATCTGAAATTTTTTGTTGTGGTTGGTGTTCTGTTGGGTATTTTTGTGTAGCTGATAATGTTGATTTCCTTAATCCTCATTTTTGTGACAGTGAACAGTAATGAACAAGCAATGGATACAAAATCAAAGTTATTAATATTTAAGAAAGAGAAATGAGAAAAACAATTGAAATCATTGCGATTTAATAAACATTCAAGCTTTGTTTATTAGTAAATGTATTTGAAGTGTAGTTATTTCTTAAAAAGCAAAAAGCTTGGAAAACATGACTGAGGGAATCCAGAGTGTTATCTGCAAATTAGTAGTGCTCCACTAGTGTTCAGACTACATGACATTTCAGTAACATAAGGACAGCTGGTTGATCTGAAATCCTTTAGATTTAAAAAAGAAATTTTATAATTAGGGGAAGAGGTTATGTTACCTGCTTGGTTTACAGAGTGCTATGGAATGCCTAAACAAAAAGTTGCATTAATGATCAGTTTTCAGCAGGGTAGGCAATTAACGATGGGTGGTGCAATATGGCAAAGCATGCTGAGAGGGAATTGGGACTACTTTGTTTCATTACACACTTTAAATATTTCTACTGAGTAATGACACATGGGTGTTATTTTGTTCTGTTTACATAAATTTTTTTTCAATGTATATTAAGTCTTAAAAGAAGAAGCAAAAAAAGTAGTATTGTGAGTGGTCTGGAGAATAATCCCACAGGTATTAGAATGCATTTAAATACAGCCATGTTATACCTTCAGTTTGAGTAGTTTTTAAAGTCTGGTTACTTCATCTTGGAAAAATACTGGAGGAACAGAAAAGGTCCAGAATAGGCCACTGAAAATTATTGGAGGCATGAAAATTATTTCTCATAAGTGCAGATTAAAAGATTAATATTGAGAGCTGAGAAAAAAGGGGTGACATGGTAAGTGACATAGGAAATAATGAATAGTATAGAGAGGTAAAATTTGAAAATGTGTTTATTTTTTTCTCATAAAACCAGGGAGCAGGGAGATAGTAAATGCAATTAAATAAGAAAAAAAAAAGTCAGAAAAAAAATCACTATCTTTAATACCAGGCTGTGCATGTGACAAAACTTAGTAGCATTTCCATGAGGAGAAAGTTGAGATACATGGCTTAAATATTGAAATGAATAGCTATGAATCCCTTAAGGGATATAAATTTATATATATATATATATAATATAAATTAAAAAAAAAAATCACAATGTATGCAATGTATTATGTTCAAAAGAGAACACAACCCTTGAACTACCTTGTGCTTCCTGTCTTCTTAGTATGTTATCTTTCTTTCAGCTTTTCTCTGTTCTGTCTTTTTTAGGAAAAAGAAAAAAGGAAGTACTTTGACTATAACACGAACACGTTTATTAGAAGCTTTTAAAGGGATTATAACATTAGTAGTAATTTAATTAAAACTTTTACAAAGTCCAGACAGTCTGTTAGTTGCTATATTTTTGTCTTTAACTTCTCACCATGGAGTATTCCTGACTGTAAAATAAGCAGGTATAAGCTTTATTAAATCTTTAGGAAATCTTAATGATAGTGATCTTTATAATGAAGTTGAAACCCTAGATAACATAGACAGACAAATTCCTTGAATTTTAATACTAGTATTAATAAAAGTGAAGGAATTTGATATTTTAGACAGGAATGCATTTTACTCTCTGCTTTGAACATACTGCATATAAAGAGCTGCACAACAAATAATTGGCATTGCATTGCTTTGTATTTTATTTCCATATTATTAAAATTATTAAAACCAGAAAATTGTTAGTGACATTATATGTAATAGAAACAGGCTTTTAAAATTTCACAGTATCGTTTGTATTTATTTCACATATTTCATGGTGAAAACCAAAGTTTTTTAAGCTTTCTTTATGCTTTTTCATTAATTTCTAACTTTTTGTTCCATTTTTTGATTCATTATGTTCAAGTATTTTTCCTCTAGTAGTTGCTATTCTTTCTCATAACGGAATGTCTTTTCTTTATACTGGCTTCTTAAATCCTTTTGCATTGCCTTTTGCCATTCTTTCTTTAATCTTCTTCCTTCTGTTTAATTTTTAAATCCTTTGCCCTTTATCTTTTTTCAGTCTTTTTAGCTGCTCTCCTCTCCTTTGATTCTCTCTTAAACATTACTGCTTCTTAACATTGTGTTCTTTCGTTGATTTTTTCTTTTTGTTTTTGTCTTTTTAATTTTTTTTCAAGTTTTTCTTTAGGATGCATTCACACAAGGAAAACTTGTTAGAAATGTTACCAGTGGAATTAGAAACAAATAAACACAAAAAGGATTCAGGTATTTTCAAGGGAAAGATGAAACATTTCTCTGGTTACTGAAAAGAAAAACCTTGTTTACTTTTTAGTGGGCATTTAGTTACCTCAGTCTTTTTTTCCCTGAACATCCTGTGTTTCAAACCAAAAGAAATTATCATTTCAGTATTTCATGGTACTATGTTGCTAGATTTGCTTTATTTTTTTTTTCTCCATCCTGACAGATGTCTTTCATGTGTAGAAGTCCACAAGCTTTGTGGACTTTTTAAAGCTCATGCTTTATAGTTCTTCCTTCAATCTGGAATTTTTGAATGCATTATTTAGAAAACATCAGATCTCTCTGTAGTCTTCCTTGGGCTTTTAAATTTACTTCTGGCAAAAAAAAAAAAAAAAAAAAAAAGATTAAGTAACTGAATACAAGTATTCACTTGAATTCATTGAAAGACTGATGTAGAGGTCATTCAGAGTAGACAGTAAATATATTATTGAGTTATAGTTGTTTGTTGGTAGTTACTTAATAACTTCTGTGTTTCTAAGAATGACACTTTTCATTGATGTAAACGCACAAAGTTCTTTTTTGTTTGTTTTTTTTATTATTGAGTATTGAATTTTTAATTTACTCTGCATTACCTGCAATATGAATAGACTATGAAAGCTGTATGCTAGAACATTATGCAAATCTGAGAAAATTAAAAACTGCAGCAAATATTATTTTGCAGTTTAAATATCTATTTGCAATATGCTTTTTTACTGCTTTTGTATAGATTTCTATATCAGGATGGTACTGTCAGGATTACATAAGTTTCTAAATAAGGTTTTTGGGTTGCTATAAGGCTTGAACAGGAGAAGTTTGCCAAAGAGGAAGTTTAACTACTGTGTCCACATTTCCTCAGGGTGCTAAATTTGTACACTGGGGAGCAGCACACAGTGAGCCACTCTGCAAATCTGTGAGAAGTTGGGAAGTGGGAAGTAATTTAAGTAGTGGTGTAAAAAATTTTGGATTTCACCTGGAGCTTGTGAAATCCACTGAAATCAAGAAACCCAGTCTATATCACAGAAATGTCTGTACAAGTGGATTTGGGCATTTTGTCTATCTTTAATCAAATATTGCCCATTGGAAAAGAAGATAACACAGGAAATGTGGAGTTTCAAATAAAAAAGAAAACTTAAACTGAAATTTTATTAAAATATTTTAGCTTCAATTAAGCTTTCAGTACTCCAGCACTGAAAGTGCTTCTGTAGGCAAAGGACAGGGAATGAGAAGCCCACAGGATAGTTGGCTGCCTGGGACTGGCATCAGTGTTGCCATGTTTTACCTAAGTATTGATCTATGGGTAGGATGTCTTCAGCTGACAGGGGACTGTGTTACTGTCATTACTGCTGAACTATTGGTGTGTCTGGGTACATGTGAATATGACCCTCTCCTTCCAGCCTCTGGGAGTGTCCCTTCAGCAATGGTGAATGTGTCCTTGGACACAGGTTTTTCGTCCAGTTGATACAGCAGTTGACTGAAATCCACTGGCAGGACCAGTGATCTAAGGATGACTGGTTTTGGTATGGAAATGTTTCTATGCCTGAGATCGTGTCACCCTAGTTGATTTTAAAACATCAAATTAAATACTGAAGAAGGAAGCAGAAATGCTAACGGTCTGCCCGTGCAAGTTCTTGAAACTCTTCAGCTACTTTTGAGCATCTTTCCTGTCTATATTGTGACTGCCGCAATAATTGTTCCAGTTGGTGAGTACACAGTAGAATATATGTTGTGGTTGCTGTGGTTGCTGCTGCTTCTTAATTAAGAATAACTAATTAAACATAATAAATAAAGAATTAAATGTGAAGAAAATGTATTTCCTTGGTGCGAAGGGATATCGTGTCTCTTGCTGACTTGTTAGCCAGAAGTTTTTCTCTAGGGCATGGTCAACCAATCTAGTGTAACTTGAGAGGGAGTTTAAAACTTCATGTAACAGGTTACCAAAGCAACAAAATATGGTTTTGTTTTGTTTTAAGTTTTTTTTTTTTTTTGCTAATACTTGGATGAAACCAGAAAGCAATCATGGTGGTTGGTAAGCAAAGGCTTTTTATCAGAAAAATTTCAATTGCAAATGACTTAAAAAGCAGTCACTACTGCCTGGTGATTTGCCATTCATCAGTAGTAGGTGTTTCAGAAAGCAGAGGTGTTGTCTCCCCTGTGCTACGTTACTGTGGGCAGTAGGTTGGCAGTGTTGGTTCCAACAAAGTCAAAAGTCAGCATGGCTTACTTTAAGTCCTTAGTCTGATTAACAGAAACAATTGACCATAAAAACATCCTGCTACAGAAAAGAAAACCATCAAAACAATCAACATCTATTGTTTTAACGCTTTGCAGCAGATTTTTCTCCAAAGATGGCTCACCTTTGCGCAGTATTCCTATCCTATATGAAGAAAATCTACCCTGGATATTAAAAGAATGGGTTTGAATAGCAGATGAGAATAGGGCCTGAACTGTCACATATGTATCAACATTGACCCTTGTGTGGCCCATGGAGGGGAGGAAATGTTGCCTGTCTTCTCTGGTGTTGGATATGGAGGGAGAGGAATAGGGAGATGGAAGAGCATCTGTGCAATGCAGAAGGAAAGGAGTCAGTTTTACTCCATTGTTGGGAAGTCTCTGTGTACTCTGCGTACAGTGCTCTGTACTCTTTCCCCCAGTACTACCTGTGTTTGAATGCAAAGCACACTCAGCCTGCTGTGCCAAAATATGTCAGAAAGCCTGTACTCCCCATATGAAACTGGACATTATTTGACATTGTAAAACATTTAGGGTTGGTTGTCTTTTTGATAAATTTGTGATTTTTGATATGTCATACATTTCATATTGGAATATTGCTTTAGGTTTAGACTTTATTGTTGTAGCTTGTATGTACGTATTCCATAGAGGCATAGAATTTATATTTTATTTCACTTCCCATATTTAATTGATACTTCATAAACCACTAATTGTTTTACTATTCCAAATCTTTTTGTGAATTTTCATGCCCTTGCTTTATTTCTTATAAGTGATTAGTTGGTGAGAAAAGGAAAATACTTCATGTCTTTAACCAGTCAAACAGATATTTCTATTTCTGAAGTGATCTGTTTCTCAGTTGAACAGTAGTCTGTTTAGGTTTAATGAGTTTATTCTTACTTCCAGACCTGGAGGTTGATGGGAATTTTTTTTTTCACAGTTTTCAAGTACAAGTAGCACTGAATCTTAGAAAATTTAATTTCCCATTCTGTAACTATTCTAAATTGAAAGCAATCCATGGGATGACTGAAAAAATTTAGGTTTATCAATGATTTGCATTCTTCCAATGAGATCCCACGTATGAAAATACAGGTATACATGTTTGTGTGTGTGTATTATGCAGTTGTTTTGATCCCTGGTCTACTTCAAATTGTGCTGTATGGGATTCTCAGAGCAGTGCTGAACCAAAAATGATACCACATGAGAGAAGAAAAATATCTGGAGTTTTGGTACATCATTCATTGTCTTTGAGGCAGAAGGCTGACTTTTGTTGGATACTTTACAGTTCCATTTTGTTATGCAGACAAAAGATTACTCCACTAAATTTTGTATGAAAACCAGTTTTTAAAATGTTCTTTTATGATTAGATGTTATATATATTATATAATATAAATTGATTCAAGCGATCATATACTCCTTTTAAAGATGGAATTGATTTCTCTTTTGGCTGGACATTGATGGCATAAGTTCAGGACTTGCAGATCACCATGACAGAACAAAGTAACAGGATAGATACCTTACTTCAGTAATACTCCCTAGTTATGATTTATTAATAACCTTTTACTCCATCCATTTTTTTCTTGCCCTGTTTAGTATGGTAAACATATGTAATTCACTTCTCCACATGAATAGAGTTTTATCTTGTAGCATAAAATCCTGTCATTGCTTCTTCAAAAGCACTTAGAAAATATTAAGTAATCATGAGGGTTATTGCTAATTGCGTTGGCTTTAATTTGTCACTTTAAATGTTCTAATTATTTCTTCATGAGGTTATCAGCAAACTTTTAAATAGGACCTCACTGCAAATTAGGCCCTTAGGCCAGGTTATTTATTTTGACCCAAACTTCAGTTGAATATTATGATTAAAAATAACTGAAGAATAAATACATTTTCATAATGGCCTTTAAAATTGGAAAAGTTAAAATGTAAGCAGAATTTAAGAGCAACAATCACATCTTGTTATAATAATGAAAGTCCTGTCACATTTTCTTGAAGCTGTGGGTGCTACAGCTCCACACATACCGTAATTTCAATATGAAAATAGCCCTTCCCAAGCACTTTTGGAAAAGTTAATGCTAAGTGCATTGTGTGGAACTAAGTGACCTTACTTCAAGTTAGTACTGAAAGACTGTGCAGAGGTTTTTTTGTTTGGGTTTTTTTTTTTTTTTTGAAGTTCAGCTTGCTCAGTAAAAATACTGTAGAGGGGGAGGAGAATTTGAAACAGTTACAAAGTATTTCTGTTCTTACTGTGGCTTGGCAGGTCTTTCTCTGTACCATACCAGGGTGAGCTTAGGCCAGCCAGTTGTCCCAATTGCTGTTTATACCAAATTATCTTTACTAAATACAGCAGTCTGCATCAGATGCTGCTCAATAAGAAGAACTTTCAATTTTTTATGTTTTCAGCATGCTGTAAATGTTACAAAAAATGTTGTAATCAATAGAAAATGGAAGTAGTCATAATCAGTGGCTTCTCTGAGTGTACCAATGAGATAGATGTAAGATAGCATCCAACATTTGCTGCCTTACTGTGGGGATGCATACATGAAAATGGGGAAACAAATGGAATATGCATGACTGACTGTACTGGGTCTGAGTTGTAGTAAAGGAAATTTTTCCAAGCTCAACTTTCATAATTTGTTGTAGTCACAGATCACTCAGAAATGAGGAGCCCATATAACGTAAAATACTGTTTTACAGACTGGGTGAGCATTTTGTGTGGCATTTGACATGGTGTAGCTTCTACTTGTCCATTTAGGTTTCTTGATTGCTAATGTATTTCACATTCCAACTTAGTACTGGGAAAGAATAAGCCTTTCACAGAAATGCTCTGTGTGTATACATTGACAGCAGACACTTTTTATCAGGATTAATGTATCATGTCTTTCACTGGCCACAAACATCGGTGGATGCTCTGTTTCCCATTTATATGAGCAAGGGGCAGAGTCTTACCTGTTTTCTGGAGGAGAAGGTTGTTTCCGTAAGAGGTGTCCTCTTCCTCTATTAGAAAGAGGACTGTGTATGGCAGCAGCGTTTCTGGAAGAAGTGCAGCATGTCCTGGGATATCTTTAGACAGGATTGGATCCACAGCATGGGCAGCACATCTGTGGCACTGAAGACCAAGAAAGGGGTTATCCATATTGGCTGTGATCTTTGTGATCCCTGTGAGGCTGCTGTTGGATGAGAGCATGGTGGGGGTATGAGCTCTGCACGTGTATCTGTACACAATGCTCATGTCCCAGCATGACCCAGGTAGTCCTGAGGAGGCCTACAAAATACCCAAATTGTTCACTGTGCATTTGCATAATTTCAAGAGAAAGAACTCCGAGGATAGTGATTTTTATGTGATTTCTATGTTACTTAAACACTGTTTTAGGAAGCAACAAGTGACACAACCTGGAGATCATGAGAAATTGGAGAATGTATTTGCATGTAGTAAGAACCTGATCAGTGAATTCCTTCACTCAGTTCTGTACACTGATAGTTGGCTGGGAAGGTTATTTCTTGATACCAGTTAGGGAACTAGAAAAGTGTTTCTGATATTTTGGATTTTTGTTTTTGTGAAGCTAAATAGAAGTGGATGGCAGTCTGTTTTTTCCCTTATTTCTTTTTTATGTGTGTGTGTGTGTGTGTAAATGTCTGTGCGCATATGTAAATGTATGTGTGTGTGTGTAAACAGTAGCAAGCTTGGTGGGGGACAACAACTATGGAGGATAGCATTATAACTCAGAATGATGACAGAAATTGGAAATATGGTCTGAAATGAAAGAGTGTTATGCCTAGCATTAGTCGAGATTAATCCATTGAATAAATACAGACTAGGGAATAATTATCTAAGTGGCAGTTTCTTAGAAAAATATTTTAGGATTTCAGGTGCTTCCAACCAAAGATGTGACATTGATGTGGTACTGTTGTAAAAAGTGCAAACATTGGATAATTATAATGAAGTATATTATAGAAGATGTACAAACTTATCTTTCAGCATTGTCCAGGTTTTATCTGGCTTAATGTATTCAGTTGTGGGAACTTCAGAAAAGATGTGGGTGAGCTCAATGTCTGAAGGAAAACCAATAGCAGTTATGGTAGGTATTGAAAATTGGATAGCTTAAAGAAGAGAATGACACAGGTGAGATCAATGTTCAAATTAGAAAGCTGCTGCAAAGTTGTTCACCCACCTTCTTCCAGGTGGAGAGAGCAAGAAATACTTGATATATATTACAGCAAATAGGTTAAGACTAGACATCAGGTATACTTTGCCTTAATTTAGAGGAGAGCAAAACATTAGAGTAGATGCTCTGGTTAGACTGTGGGCTTTTCATAACCATAAGCCTTGAAGATCTTCCTGGCATGGACAGCTGATTCCCTTCTGGAATAGCACGAATGAACTAGATGTCTTCCTGCAGTCCCTTTCAGCCTTGTGGTTTGCTGCCAGTAACAGTGAACTGTGCTCACCCACCTAAGTGGGGACCCACTGTTCAGCCTCTTCTGCACATGGTATCTCTTAAGCCTTTTGATGCTGTCAGCCTTGTGATGTGCCAATTTCTCCATAAGAAGTAGCACAATGATACAAAACGCAGCAAAAGTGTTGAACAAGATACTGTGAAGCCTTCTATACTGAGCACTTTAATAAACCAAGTGCTGTCCAGGGCGTTGACTGCTGGGGTAAGTTCCATATTTCAATGTATAATGAATCAGTCGCTTTGGTACTTGATTCATGAGATGAGACAAGGCTAAAATTAATTACATTGAATTTGTCTAGAGAAGTATTAAATATCAAGGAGCACATCTCCAATCTGTGGATAGCAAAAACCCCAGTTTTTCCCATCATTTGAAGGCAGATGAGATAAGGAAGCAGTTTTGGGAAAATGTCATGTCTTAAGGAGTCGTCACCAGCAATTCTACCTGTACTATCCTCTGCTTATGGATTTACTCTACTGTCAGTTGTTGAACAGTTACTGTCAGTAATGTTGAACAGAAAGTGAGACAATTCCAAACTTCAGAATGCAGAATTATTATCTATGCAAACTTGATCAAAAACTGGAAAATAAAAACTGAAGAAATCTTGATTTAAAACAGAAGTAATCTTTGATTCTTACGATACTTTGACTGATACTGGTGCTCCGTGCAACATTTGAGCCTAGATGTGAATCACTACAACCATTTGAAGGCTACTTATCTACTCATCACAGTTAACCTCCTTTAGTACAATGGAACTGTATTTAAATGATGTCTAATGTTTCTGCATCTACATTTCAAAGTACTGCTTTACTGTGTCATGAGGAAACTTCTAGTTGTCTCAATTGCTTTCCTTATGTTCAGTTCCTAGTGCAGTTCTAGTTTCTGACATGTCATGTTTCTGGTTTTGTGTGATTTAACTGTAAAATATCTTCATGGTCACTTGAAGATAGCCCTCTGTTCTTCTCTTACCTGTTACTTCTTAAATGCCTTTTTCAGGGGATATGCTTTGTCTCTTTCATACTTCATCCTGGAGTTTGCCAAGGTTGTGTCCTTGGACTTTTGTTTGGGCTGGTTTTTTTTTCATTTCATTTTTGCTGTTTCCAGATGAGTTAGCCACTTGTGTGGCTCTTACTGTTATGGCCATACAGCTGACTTTTCAGTCTGTCTTTCCACCCATGTTGCTTCTCCTTCCATCCAATCCTGTGTTTTGGGCTGGATCTCTACCATGATGTCTTAATTATCTTCTAATTTCTAAACAGAACTCTATCCACATTTCTCCTTTTGTATCACAAATGACAAGAACATTATCCTCCTTGTCACTCAAATTCAATGATTCAGGGTTATTTTTTACTCTTGCTTTCCTCATGCTTCGTACTTCCTGACCAGAACCAGCTTTTGAGGCTTTTTTTTTTTAAGTATGTTTCATATCCATTTTTTTCATTCAGTCCTCCTTTCAAGCTTCTTATTCAGACCTTCTTGCCTCTGTCTTTTGCAGTTTCTTTCTTTGTTGATTTGCAAATCAGATGTTGCCTTCCTTAAATGTAGTCAGTTAATTCCTATTTTTAGTCTTGCATTTTCATACCCGTTTCTATTTTATCTTCTTCTCAAGGCCTCTTGCCTCAAATTTAAGCTACTTGCAGACCTTTACATGGGTGCTTTCCAAGTGTGGTGAGCAGTCCAGTAATAGATTGTGAGGGGGTGGAAAATGTCAGTGGAACCAAACAAAGTATCAGTGCTACATTGACTTTCTTTGAGGAAGTTAAGTTTGTTAGGCCCAAACAGGAAATCAATACTTGAACTTTGTGTGTTTTGTTTGGGTTTTTTTTGTTTGTTTCTTTTTTGTTTGGTTATTTTTTTGCTTGTTTGTTGCTTTTTTATTTTTTGAGGTTTTTTGAGGGTTTTTTGTTGGTTTTTTTTCTTTTTTTCTAGTAAGTTTTATATCGTGCCAGTTTGCCAGTACTTCTAGACTTATAAACATATTTCGAGACAATTTTTCTCACAGTTATATTTTATTTTCCACAGCTTTGTAACCATGAAGGAACCTCATGAACTCACCAAAAAAGCTTTTGCTGTATTTGCTTGCACATCCTTTTTATAACCCCACTTCTGCTTTCTTGCGTGCATCAATCAGAAGTTTCCCTGTACAGAATTAGCTTCTATTGTCTTCTTTACTTTTCTGTAGCATTCTTTAGTGGTTTGTCATTGCTTTATTGACTTATTTAGAGAAAAACTTTCCTTTGAAGTGTCTGAAAAGCATCTTGCAATAGTGAGGCTGAAGAACACAAAAATAATCTAAATCTATTTTGCAAGGTAGCCATTGCCTTTTCTGCATTCTGAGCCTTCATTCTCCCATTCAAGCTTCCATTAAGGCATGAATTTTTCTTTTGAAGGCAAAATATACAGCCTGCCTGTGAGGCCATTATTAATTCCACACTATCTCTCTTTTATAGTACAGCTGGCACCCTACCCTCAGGAGAACAAGCTCATCACTTCTACCACATGCTTGTTCTCTACCAGTTCAGGCAGCAGGAATCCTAAGTTAGCTATCAAACATTGGTCTTGCCCATGGCAGCACAGAGCATTTGATAATGCCTCTGGGCCAGCTGAAAATAATTTCTAGCACAGTTGGAGTGAAACTACAGAGGTGTAACATTCAAAGACATGCAAGTCCTAAGGAGGGTGGGATTCAGTGTTCTCACCAGCAATAAACAAAGATTTTCAAAATCAGTAAAGTGAAATAGAAATATTACAGGTTTAATTAACTTTTTAAAAATAGCATTCTGTCCTGAGTATGAGAAGTAATGAAACTGTCTGTGGTTGCAGATTAATTTATATTTCTGATTTTTCAGGCTTGTCATATACTTCCACTACTGAATCGTCTCAAATTCTGTCTCTTTTTTCTTTTTTTTTAATAATATTTTTCATACATATGCACATTTTCTTACCATAGTGCTTTCAGATACTTCATCTGCTTACTGCAAATAATCAAAACATTTAGCCACAAGCAGATAGATGGAGGCATTATAACTGAAGGGAGAAAGTTCCTAGAAATGGATATGATTCTGTTATTTTTGTGATGTTACTTTATATTTGCTCTGACCAGCTGAGAGATCTCACTTGCAGAAAAGGAATACTTTTCAAGAGATTTCTTTGTTCTTAAATCAGTTAATGCTTTTCAAGAGCTTTGTCTGCCTAAGCTTACACCAACCTTAGCTGCACTTTCCTGTCCTTAAGCTTAGTTACAAGTACTGCAATGGTTCCTTTGCCTTCTTTCTGTAAGTCTAACTGGTTTCAAAGCATGGCTTTCTTTTTACTTTGTAGAGTTTTGTTCAACTGAGTGTATGTCATAGGCAGTTCTTGTTCTTCAGATTTCCTTAACTGACAAAAACTTCCTCTCTGCTATTGAGGAATTTTGAAGAGTGGGAAAACTGCCTTCTCTTTAGTGTTAGTCTTCTGCCATGCCAGACTTTCAACTTCCCTGTCATCCCTTTTCCACAATACTTTGTGCTGTTTTGTACATCTTTCCTTGAACATTAGTCAACAAAAAGAGATAATCTGGCTCTCATTACATCCCCAGCTGATGGGTAACTGTACTGTGCTGATTGTATTGAATCTTTGTGTGTAAGCATCCAGCAGTGATAGACAATGACAGTAGATTTTTTATTATAAAACTGTAGGTGTTGTGATACAGAAGAGAGGCAGTGGTTGGATGTAAAGGTCTCTTTCTCCTTTCTCCTCCCCAGGTGAATTGATGCCCATACTCCATCCAGACAGCACTTCACTTTTTCCCTCTCCCTCCCTGCCTCCCCCTTTCTCCTTTTTTTTTTTTTTTTTTTCCCCTGTCTCCTTTGGATCATCTCAGCACACAATGTTGTGCTGCACACTGAGGGAGGACCCACTGGCCTTTGCAATTCATGGCTGCCCCATGCTTCTCTGTCACTTTTCTGGGCAGAAGGAGGAAGATGTGGGGCTTGGTGAGGGTTAGGACCCTGGTTCATTGCCTTTGAGCTGTCTGGAGCCAGTGGTGTGGGCTGCAGTGCAGAGGATAGGACAATGTGGAGGAGAGGGAGAGAAGAACTGTGCAGCGTGGTGCTGGCTTGGACAAGACCACTCAAGGCAATGCAGGGCAGTGCTTGGGGTTGTTACTGGCCAGTGTCAGGCAGAATTTGCTACTCAGTGTTGTTTGATGTGTAAGGGCATAATCTAAATGAATGCATTTGGGTATGATTAGGGTCAAGATTCTTCTGTGTAAGTAGTATATTGTGTATTACTAACAACTGTCTGGTACAAATGGAAACTCAATCTGCTCTTTTCACAGAGGCCGTCACATATTCATGAACTAAGAAGAGCTTGTAGACATTTGCTGATTCTAAATTTGACTGTGGTCAGAGGTTAAATGCTGAGAATTCTATCATGTGTTGGTCCATCTGTTTCTCAGTTATTTTTATGACAATGCAATATGTGATAGTTGCATATTATTATTTTTTGATAAAAGTTTTAAAGTATTTTGTAAAAATAGTTAATAAATCTCTGCTTCTTGAAAGTGTTTCCCTAACGTGAAGAACTGTTTTTTGTAAAAAATTACAGATTAGTTGCATTTTATGAAGGAAGCCCTTTTTGACTATATCCACGTTTTGTTTCGGTGGTGTGCAGTATGCATTTTGAAGCTTAGTGAATGCTCTTCCTCATTTATGGAGCTTAAAAGCTACCAGCTAGGGGCTCCTGTAATTTATTACTGACACTTCGAGCTTTTTTTGCCTTGGCATTTAGTAGCTGCACTTCTGCACTTCTGCAACATTCTTCAACAGGAACAAACTTACTCTGAAGAATCCTTGTTCTAGAACATTAAGAAGCTGAGTATCCAGGCCTCCATTTTATATATATATATATATATATATATATATATATATATTTCCCCCCTAAGAATCTTTTATTTACCTAAATAAATTTTAAACTCTTAAGTTTTTGCAAATTCACTGCTTTTCACTATCATTGATCTTTTAACTTCAGATGTCATGTATGTTTGTCTTACCTCAAAATTTTTCCTGTTTTTGGAAATTCTCAGGCTCAGTCTTTGTAAAATATCACTTGTGTCTGCTTTATTCTTTTTTTGGAATACTGTTTTTTGTGAGTTTTGATTTCTTTATTAATCTTTACCTGAACACTAGCAAAGTCATCCCAGCTGTCATTGCTTAGTTTGCTGCTCTGTTGGACTGACTTTGTCCAGAAACATGAAATGTGACTGCAGTCATTATTTGTTGTAATAAACCTATTGAATAAATAAGAATTCCATCTAAGAGTCTATGAATCAGTAAAAAAACATTTGAATGTTTATATAAATGGAGAAATTTGAAGTTCTCTGTTCAGAACTTATTGAATATACTAAAAATATCAAATGACATATTTAGAAGATCTTGTCTAAATATGTTGTTATAGACATGCTCAGCAATGAGAAAATTCTTTGAGCTGCTTTTGTAATGAAGAGAACTTAGGGAACTAAGTAAAACAGCTGTGATACACACTCACAGTAAGACTGAAGGATTAATAACTGTAGACAGAAGTTCAGTCCCTTCTGAAATTGTTTGTGTGAGAGAGTAAATGTGTGTGTGGGAATGCTTGTGTGTGTGTGCTTAACTGAAAGGTTTTATTTATTTATTTCACTTTCTTTTCTTTTCTGCTTTTCATATAGAAAATAAAAAAAAGACTCTTTGGACTTGGAGCAAAGACCCCAAGCAGCAGTCTGATTTGCCTCACTCAGAGTCCCTACTGTATTTATTTTCCTGAAGCTCTTTTCCTTCTTTTCTTTTTTTAATAAACACTTACAGAACTATATTGCTTGAAGTTGCTCTCCAGCCAAAATACCTGTGAAAATTTTACCTACCTTGAGTACCTATGTTCCCTGTCTCTGATAATTTCTTCCCTGCTTTATTTGTACTGTTATATTTTCTGATTCCTATAATCTTTTCTATATTTCTAGAAAAAAATTATCTTGAAGGCTCTGATCAGCTTCATTTATTATGCAGATATAAGTGATGTGGAGACTCAGAACAACATAATGCCTGAATTGTGGCTGAAGTTCAGTGTGGAACACTAATACTTTTGCCAGGAACCAGAAGAGGTGTTTAGGAAGTCATACTGTGGAAGAGTCATGAAAAAGCTCATCTTGGACTCTTACCAGTTTTGATAGTGTGTATTGGCTACTGATAGCAAAAAAAAACCAAACCAGATTAAACCTCTGTGTGATTAAAAAAGGAGATGGGATCAAAGGGAGTGATATATGGTGTGAGAGGTATTAAGTCTACTGTGTCCTTATCAGTCCAGGTGAGAGGTAAATGTACAGGAAAATTAGGTAGCACCTTGCAGGACTGGAGCTTTAACTGCAGAGCTTTAACTTGTAGGTTACAGGGGAAGAAAAGATTTAATCCTGAAAAAAGCCATCAGCTAGAGGATAACTATTCTACTATAGATAGCTGCATATTGCTCATCTGCTAATATTGTCTGAGAAGCTACAAACAGCTAAGACAAAGCATTGTACCAGTGGTTTGAAGTGGGAGTATAAACAGATGTGGATGAACACCCACATTTAGATGGTTTTTTCAGTTGTGGTTTTTTTTGTTTTGTTTTTTTCTCCTTCTTCTCCACAATTTTATTAGTTTGTTTGTGGTCATTTGCTGGTTTTACTTAAGACTGTAGCCTAAAGAAGCTGGGCTCTACCTAACTGAAGTCTCATACAGACAGGAGGGTGTTTTTTCGGTTCCCTCCCAAGCAGAGCATTTAGAGCAGAAGGAGTTGTCAGAAGGTGTAAATCTATCATCTGTAAGGCTTAGGAAGTAATTATCACTATTTCATTTTTTTTTCCATTTTCCAAGTCTGAAAATATGACCTCCTTATATTTAAAGAATACAAAAAAATCACAAAATTATTGGAAAAAATTGTACCAATGTCTATTTAGTCCTTATTTTTCTTTCTTCCTTTTTTCTCTTTTTTTTCCCCATTAAAAATTCTTTAGTTATTAATCTTTTCTCCAAACACTGATACCCTTGGAAGTACTTTCATACTATTAGTCTTTAGCTCTGTTTTCCCGTGGCACACCATACTGATCCTGCCTTTTCCATCCTCACATCTTTCTTTATTCTCTTTGAAGAGAAACTTTGATTGTCAATCTGATGACAAATGATCTGTGCCATCAGTCAGTTTTCAGTTGTGTATTCTCCTGTCTTCATTAAGCTCAACAGCTTTTTGTTAATTTTTTTGTAATTCCTGCAGTCTTTAAAAGTCAGTCTTCAAAATCTTTTAAAATACTGATATATAATCATCATGCCATAGAAACTGCATTGCTTTAGCCCTAAGAAGAGTTTGTAGCTGCCCTGCTGACAATAGAACTGAACTCTACTTCTCCTCATGTGTATTTTGTCAGTTTCATTTTTCAGTGGCCTGTTTTTCTATGAACCTTCAAAAGAAGATTTAAATATTTTAATTCCATTTTGAAGCCTTTGCAGGTTATTGCAATACCTTTTCTCTAGTTATTTGTAGCCCTACGTGTTCTCTTTATAGTATTTTTTTATTAAATAGTTTAAAAAAACCCCACAAACTGAAAAGAATGTTAAGCTACCTATACATACCTGTATGTTGTCTATTTAAAACTGATTTAAAACCTCTCACTGCTTTAGAAGACTATCAAACAAATTTCCATCCTAACTTAAAGCTCTATGACAGTGCAGAGTGCTGCCATGAGGTTATGCTGACAGAATGGTAAGAAGTGACAGATTTGTTGGGGAAAGAAGGCACTTTTTGAAGATATCTGTAAAGCTGTAAATATTTCAAATTATTCTTTACCAGATTTTATTTGAAAAGCTGGAAGTGAATATTTGGAAAGTATTTTTAATGTGTTTGGCTCGAGTCTAGTGGTATGAGATGTCCTGATTAATTGAACTGATTTTTGCAGGTACAAAAAGATTAAGACTACAGGACTACAAGATTTTACAAGAGGCGTTTTAATTCAGATGCTATTTTAAGCTATACTTATGAAAGCACAAGTGGTTACCCAAACACTTTGGTTTATTTACCAGATTTGAGGTTTGTTAATGCAGGTGCAAAACATGTTTTAACTGGTTTGATATTTGGTGCTGAATACCAGAACAGATCTTTAGTGGCTGAGTTACTATTATTTCTCAGGGAAGACACATCCTAATGGACAACCCTGAATATTGCAACAGTGTTTCAGTTCAGGACTACTGAAAAAAAAAACCAAACCAGTAATCAAACTGGGAAGCAGGGTTATTTGCAACTCCTGGGCAAACTGTTCAAAAATGGGAGGAGGATAGATTCCAGTCTTTCAGCCTTCTGTCTGCCCTGCTATCTCCAGTTTTTTTGGAAAATCTTCTAAAGGTGGCATCAACATAGTCTTGAAGGCTTTTACACTTTACTAGTGTAAAATTAATTTGGCATTATCCTGTGCCCTTCTGAGTACAGCTGTGAGCAGCATTGCTGGCACAGTCTTGTGGTGGCTTGGCCGAGAGTAAAGCTCATACTATCAGAGCTGGTTGTCAGTGCTGGAAGCAGTAAACACATTGCTTATTATGTGAAGATCATTTTCTGTGTTGTGTGTTTTTTTTTTTTTTTCTTTTTCTTTTGTTCTGTTGGTATTTTTGAATGTGTGTGTCTGTTTTGTGATATGTTGTGTTTTGGGTTTTTTTGGGTTTTTTTTGGGTTTTTTTTAATAAAGATGCCACAGGACAGAAGATTGAAGATCAAAAGTCTCATATTAACCAAGATGTGAAGGAAGTATTTTTTTATTGCTTTCCTAACTTTTTTTTTTTTACAAGAAAATACAAGTTCAGTAGTTTATACTACAGTGTTATTTACAGAGAAAAACAGTGTGTTCTCCTAGCCCAGTTCTAGGTGCCTACACTAACAGGGTAGTATACATAAAACCTATTAATAGTCCCTGGGGAGAGAGAGGCTCCTTCAGAAAGTACTTCAGACAACTGTAGGGTTCTGTGGTAAATCTCTTCAGGCTATTTAGAAATATGTTTTTCTTTCCTTCCACTGACTGTTTAGAGGGTTCTGTCACTTAATGTCATTTGGGGACTAAATCGTTGTACTTCAAGTCTGAGCAATCTCTACTAGGTTTTGATTGCAGGCTGGCTTTTCTTTTTTTCCACCCAAATTAATATTCTTGGTGTGTAAATGGGCACTAAGTGTTATGCCTGGCTGAGACTAAACCCTTGTTCCTTATGTACTTACACCTCTGATCCAACTTGTGCTGTGTACTGCTTTCACAATGTAAGGGCCTAAGGAACTATAATATAATTACCAGTAATTTAAGAGCACTGGGGAGTAACTGGCTGTGATTCTGGCATCTGGCTTTTCAGTGTCATTACAAAAGTTTTGAATTGCTGTCACAATTTTCAAATATTGATAAATACTGTTAATATATGAACTCTTGATATATAATTATAGTAAAAGAAAGACTTTATTTAATTAGCTTTATTTAAATATGTTAAATAAATAGGGTGAAAACCAGAATTCTGAAAAACACTATAAAACTTAGACAGATATTTTTGCCATTTTATGCCAGTAAATGATCATGGTCTGAGGTCCAGCATAATTCTCCAAACAAAACTGCTCTCCAGGCTGTGGTGCCCTCAGGTACCTCTCTATCACCCTTTTTTTTTTTTTTTTCCTGCACTAGACTGCTCAGACATGGTTTATTATGCCCTTTACCTAACTGCTTTCTATTTTGTGCAGACTGCATCTTAGTACTTGCACCATTTCCCTTCTATTTTCACATCCTAGATGCTCATCCTGTAGCATAAGGAGATAACTGAACTCATGTTGTACCATGTTTTGTGTGCAGCTTTTTCCAAATGCTTTGTGAGCTTCTTCTGTTGAGATAAGTCTGAATTTTCTTCCTCCCTAATGACTGTACTGTGGATTTGCTAAGAATGCAGTGACAATGCACGTGAAAGAGCTCTCAATATCTTGACTGATGACACTTCAACAGCTAATTGCTCATAAAATTTTACTTCATGAAATGGTTCATTCACCTGTTTCTCTCAGTGAATTACTTTGGAAATCTACATGGTGAGTGAAGCTTTGCCAAAAGGCATCAAATATATTCCAAAATACATAAGTGTATTTGGCTTCATTTGTCATTCTGAAAGTTAATGATTTTTTTTTTTTTTTTTTCCCCCACCAAAAATGACAGCCAAAATTGCTTATTAAAAATTGTGATTGTTGTGAAATCCCATGGAATTATGAATTATGTTGAGTTCAGTTTTGGAAAGGATCTTGAGAATCACTGGGGTGAGTTATTTCATGAGTGAAAAAAAAGAAAGGATAAGGCAAAAAGCAGTCCCAACAAAAATTTAGAAAATACCATGTATCTGAGAGACACTTTTCCTGGTAATTTGAATTTGATCTCATATGGTTTTAGCATTGCTTGGATGTGAAAAAATATTGCAGTATATATATGTATACTTGTTCCAGTATGGCTTTATGTAGCTCAATGGATTCTTTAGCTCATGTAATCAATGCTGACCTCAGGGATACAGAGATTTGTGTGGCAGCAGCATTTGGCATAGCTGCATTTTTTATTTTATCAGAGGTTTTTATGAGAGCTCTTTATATTCAAGTCCTGTTGCTGCCACTCTTCCTGCTCTCTTTAGTCTGTCATATTGTTGCTGCTTTCCACTAGAGGCACCAGTTACAGAAGTGAAAACACACTGAATTTTTGTGTATAGTGGGAGAAATATAATACTTATTTTGCTACGGTAAGGAAGGAGTGGAAGGAAACTTAAGGAACTAGGCAGGCAAGAGTATACAATTGGGGTACCCAGCTTGTGCTCCTGAGACTCCTAGATGAAACATTCCTTTTAGGCATGTGCAGAGTGATAGTTCAAGGAGTAGAACAGATTAATAAATAAATAAATAAAGTCGGGTTTGTGTGGGAGCCTAAAAACTGGTTCACCTGCTTGGAAGTGTTTAGGAAAAACTCAGTTTTCATATCTGTACTCAGATGGATCAAAATACAGAAACAAGTGTTGTAATGTAATTCATACAATATACAGTGAAGCAGAATGGTTTCCTTGCACAACAACTCTTAAATCCACCACTTTCTGTACATATGTAGCATGTAACCTTCAGAAATCAATGACTTCTCCCTGAATGTCCTGTTAGCTCCTTCCATGCCAGTTCTCTTCTTCTTCCACCAGACTAGCTTACAAATTTTGAGTTTCTGTTCTTAACTTCCCAGGTATAAGAAAAAACAGTTGATGCTTCAAAGGTTGTGATGTGGACAGACAGAGACACAATGTGCAAATGTGAATTGTTTTAGAAATTGAAAGGGGTTTGTTCCGATACAGAAGCTGTGATGGGGAAAACCTGGAATTTAGGACATGTCCAACCAATATGCTCGGCGGTAATGCCATTTTTGAGTGCCAAGTCCTTAAGAACTTCTGTTGCCAGACTATGAGGCTATTTTGTCATGGATTAAACGAAATTTCTTCATACCACTATGAAGGTTATATGAGACTCTGAGTGTAACAAAGATTTGATTGAGCTAAAAAAGATGAGGTATATTTGTCTCTTCCCTCTGCTCCCTTTCCTTCCTTTCTTCCTCTCTTATTCCTGACTTTGGGACTAGGAGGCATCTACTTAGTCACCAAGTTTGACTTTTGCTATCAGCTGTAATACCATATTTTCCTGTGCATTGACTTAAAAAAAAAAAAAAATAGTAACTGGATTTAACCTGTGTAGCCCTTTTTTTTTTTTTTTTTTTTTTTTCACCCAGAAGTCCTGGTGCAGTTTTTATTAGTCTGTGAGAGAGGTACACCCTGAACCATCACACTGGTTTCTCTGAATTCATGAATAGGTGGATAGGTGGAAGTACACTGGAATTTTTAGTTTAAGCTTTAACAAATGTTACTGTCCTTTAAAGAAAGTTAAACTGAACACTAGATTCCTTTCAAATATGGATTTGGTAAATTCTAATGTGATTGCCAGTTTTTTGTATAAGGGCATTGGTTGTCCAGTAGCTTATCCTCTGGTATTCATATCAGGCATATGTAAAAATACATATAAAAATATGGCTGTGGCTTAATTTTACTCTTTAATGTCTTTGAGATTGAATTTATCCAACAGATACATTTGGCATAGTCTGATTATGTTGCAAAGTAAGTATTCCTGCTTTTTGAGAAACCCTTTCTTTAAATTAATATAACACATTACATTTTAAATGTTCTTACTGATCCCATTATTCTTTCCGTGCATTTTACAAATAGGATGTGATGTTTTGACTATGCTTCAGGCTTCAGTAGTTTGTATAATGTTCTATTTTCTGCAGCAAAAGCATGTCAAGGTGATCTCAGTGGGTGGTTAATATTTTCTGGAGTTTATTCTTCAACCATGAAAATATGCAAAACTGGAGAGCTTGGTGGTATGTCGTATTTAGGTATAAAATATATATTTTTAAATTTTATCTTCATTAAAAATAGCAGGAGAAAAAATTTCAAGTGTAGTAGTATATAATGTTTGTTATGGTTGAATCACGCCTGACTTGTGTTTGTGATTATGCTGGTGAATAATTACTGTGATAGCTTAGATTGCAGTTTTGTGACAATATAGTGAAAAAGTGTCATATTAATGTAATACTTAAAAACAATGTTCAAAATAAAAAAAAAACAGAGAATGTGGGGGGGGGGGAAGTCTCTCCCCAAATTACTGAATGTTTGCATTTTAGCAGAAATACTCTTGGTTTGTTTGACAGACTTTAGGTATTACTTTGCTTGTTTTCAAATGTAACTACTTTTAAGAAGAATTATGGAAGGCAACAATAACATCTCTATAAAAGAAACGTATAAACATTGAAACACTATTTGAGCAGGGAAGAATTATTAGAAATCTGATTGTTAAAGAACTGAAACAAAAGCTGAACTTCAGTTATGAATGCTTTCATTGCAGTTGCACTAGTAACACGAAAAAAATGGAAGTGAAAATGCCAAATATATCCATATACATAAAATGTATACATAAAATTTATATAAGAAAAGGAGAATTGAAAAAGCTACTGAGCATTTCAGTTAAATGCATACTTTTTTTCTTTCAAGATTAAAGCAAACTTACAAGGAAATTAACTGTTACTCAGAAATAGTAATGTGCCTGCATGCTGATTGCCTGCTGATAGCATGTTTAGTCATTGCTTCTGTCTTTCTTCTGTTTTTCTTCTGGTTTTGTATCCTTTAGACTCTAGCAAATTGTATTTCTGGTGTTTACATAGCATATAGAAGAAGTGAGTCTTTAGCTGTAAACAATAACTCTGAATGTTTTTAAACTGTGTCTAACAATGAGTCTGCTCTCTGGTACGGTGAAAAGATTCAAAATGTATTGCAGCAGAGACCTTTTCATATTTCCTTTGCCATTCTTTGGCAGTTTGATATAACTCATTTAAAGGCTGGAAAAGCCACTCAGAGTACCTCCAAGCTCAGGGTCTTCATTCTCTATGAGGAATTGTTCAGGGAAATTTCAGAATCTGTGAATCACTTTGGCGCACACCTCTGGGCATCGTAAGGAATATCACATGTTCTTCAGCAATAGGCAAAGCAAAGCAAGATCTGCACCCTGTACAAGAGCTGCAAATACATCAAAACCAGAGATATATTATGTTCAGCTTTCTAGTGCTTACCTCTGAAAACATGGCCTTTTTAAAGAGACAGGTTTGAGAATCAGAGAAAGCTGAGGACTAGGTCCAGCATGTTGTGTGTTTGAATTTTTTGTGTGACCACTCTTCATACAACCCTTTCATTTCTCAATGTAGCAGGACAGGTGTATCTTGTATCTTAGAAATTTATATTCAGAATCCTTCTCTCATCCCTGTTGGTGGAATGGGAAATTTGCTAAGCCTCTGCCTAGCAGGTCTACTCCTACCAGTGCTGGGCAGAGGTGGGTGAGGTGCTTGTAGTCTCATGTTGCCAGTTCCACAATGACAGGAGTAGTTCTGGTTCCTCACATGCATTTACCTGTCACAGATCATCTGATACCTCTTACCTTCACTCTTTGTTCAGCAGTAGGGGAAGTCACTGTAACAGCATGGTTAATGCTGCAGAGTCCACAAAACAAATAGTTTATGTGAAACAGCTTAATCTGCTTGTATTGCAGAGGCTGAACTTTGTGGATACCGTGTTATTGCAGTCAGGTGCTGCATTCCTGATACGAAGTAGGGTGATCTGTGTTTGATGGGGGAAGCAGTCATTTGTCTTATCTTCCATTCAAAGGCTTAGTTGATCTTTCTCCATTCTTTGTGACTGAAGTTTATAAATTAGATAGAAATATTTATAAATTAGATAGAAAAGTAAAGTTTTGCTTTGGTTAGGAATCTGATTTTACCATCAACTCTTGACTTATTTCATGCAGCTCATGTGCTGGTGTCCTCACATTCTCTTAGTCTTGATGTGAGATTTTACTGGGAGCTGTCTCATTTTTGTGAGGAGATTTGAGGTATCCATTACTGACAGGATATACCCCCTTCCCTCTCTGATAGTGGTCGATTCCTCCTGCTCCTTCCATCCTATCTGTCTGTCCTGGAGGCAAAAGTTACATTGAAGTCTCATCCCAACTTCCTGCTACACAGTCAGAAGGCTCTTGTTGATTCACTGTAGAATGCTCCAGTAGAAAATGTGACTTCAAAATTCAAACTATACCAGATTAATTGGTTCTCTTTGTGCTTCAGCTACTTTATTCTTTCTTCTAATATACAGTAAGTTGGCTTGTTACATCATCTCCATACATCTCTTAACTGCCTTTTGTTCAGGGACACAGTCTCAGAATAATACATCTGATGATGATGGATATTTTAAGGTATAGCAAAGTATTCCTGTCATCGAATATGTCATGAATATGGTGTGACAGAATATGCCAGAGTTACTAATTTGTAAAGGAAGAAGAGTAGCCCATTATTTGTTCTGGCCATCCAAAGTTTTTACATTATCTGTAAGTGGTGGTTTTTTCTGTTCCATCAAAAAGGTGATGATGAAGTAGTGTGTCACAAATGGAGATGAGAAATACTGAGACACTAAAAAATATGTATTCCACCTGGTTGAACTTTTTAAGGAAAAATACTGCTCAGAAATGTTATATGCCTCACTTATATGGAAATTTCAAAAATTTTAAAGCTTATTACTTTAGCTACTAAATGAAACTGCAGAACTACAGAAACTTTCACTTCCTACAATAACCAAAATCAGCCAAACCATTGAAGTCATCTGTTGCTTTAGATTTTCCTTCACATACTACAACAAAGAGGTGCACTAGGAACACTAAATTTAAACTTGTACTGCAATTGACACTTAATATCACCCAAAATCCCTCTATTTTACACTTCAGTGACTGAAAGAGAAGAAGCAGAATTAGCTATATTAGTTTTGGTCAGAGTTTATTGACTTCAGCAATGAAATAGATTAATACTATATTGCAAATATATATTTTTATATGTGTGTCAGTTAACACTGTTTCAATAACTATCTGGCACATAAGAAAATAAAAAGAGTGTCAGCAAAATTTGTGTGCTTGCCTTGCAACTGGTGTAGACATATTAGCATGTATTTTATAATAATTGACTGGGCTTGAAAGTTTTAAGAAACCATATAAAGAGTTTGGCATAATCATTATTTATAAATTCATGATAAAAGTAAGTGGATAAGATGGAAAGAAAAGGAAGGGTAAGTATGGAATTCTTTGGAAGAAAGCTTAGATGAGCTTCCAAATATAAAAAGAAAATTACCTGAGGAGACTTACATGTTGCTGTAATTGCTCACTACTCAAGCCTTGTAGAAGTAATGTAAAATCTGCTGAAAGTAGCTCAGTTGTTTTATACTGGACACGGTGGGCTTGTTTCTGTGTCCTACAAATCTCAGAGGGCTGGCAGATCCAGCACAGGAGAGCTGCACCTTTCAGGAGTGACAGCTGGAGCCCAGATGTGATTCCCTTTGACACTCTGGGAGCCTGCCACCTTTGCAGAGTTACCAAGAGGAGGGATATTTTCTGTTCATTGCAATGTAATAAATTATTCTGATTTTAATGGATGCCTTGAATCTTTAGGAAAGGCTCCTCTACAGAGTGTTTTGAATAATATGAACTCAATGGCCAGATTGTATTTGCTCGTGTCAGTCAGAGTTTTATTACAATGAGAAGAGTCAACAGAATGCTGACTCAGAGAAGCTTAGAAGATCGCACTTCTGTATTTATTTCTTCTTGTAACATAGCTAGCAAAAGGTGGGCAGTGGACGAAAAAACCTGCATAAATCCCAGGTGCAATCCACAAATAAAGGAATTTCATAAGTGCTCAGTTCTGGCTTTAAATCTGTTCTGCTGAAATCAGTGGTAATTTCAGCACAGAAGGGTAGCCTAGTAACATCAGTCCTGAGATATCCTAGAAATCTCTTCCAGCTAGGAACATTTCAGACAGCACCTCTTACAGTATAGTGTTTAATCTTAACATCACATTAAATTAATTAATTTTTTGTATTTCACTGAAAAGTTTAAGTTGATTTAAATTAAGGACAGCCTCATTTTCCTACAGGCAGTATGTATCTCAAGGCCTTTCTGAGACTGCTGGTAGGCAGTTTTCAAAAGGGTCCTTTTTGTTTTGTTGCATTTCAGGGCAGCAGAATGATATTTAAATGCTTCATGACATTGGTTACCCATGACTTTAATCTCTTTTACTTTACTGTTGACACCAGAATATTGGTGCTTTTCTTCACCTACATTTTAACTTTTTCACTGTTTATTCTTCCATTAGTCCCATTATTTTTTAATTCTTGTTGTCTTCCATCTTCCTTTCTTTTCTCCTTTTTTCTGTTTTCATTATTTAACTTTTCATCTGGATGCACTTTTCCTGCACAAGTTATCACTGCATAAGGCTCAATACTGGGAGATGGAAAAGCTACTGCTGAGTAACATTTGAATTGCATCTGCTGTGGTGTGACAGACCATCTGCATGAATTAATTGCCAGCTTACTTGATCTTTTTCATTTACTATACTGGAATTATATGTTTGTCCATGGCCACAGAGCTATCACAAAGCATATAAAGCCTACAACCCAGGACACCTGTAGCAACACACTTGTCTGCTAGTGTATTTATTCACGCTTCCCTTCTTTTCCCCATCGACCAGACACATACCTCAGCTTCCAAAGTTTGCTCTTAGTATCCTCTTTTCCTTTTGGCACTTGACTGCTGCTACTTTCTAGGAACAAAGCCCCTTTGATGATTATGTCATTCATCAGTTACCAGGAATAGGACATCAGTGAGCATGCTTTTGTACTCATGTAATTTGCAGGAGGAAAATAAATGCCATTGTGTAAGTGACTGCATGATGGAAGATGGGGAACCAAAAGTGGAATGAATGTAGTTCTTGATACATAGTTACAGTTAGGAGGCTGGAATTCCTTGAAAATGGGCCCTACCAATACCTCCTTTCAGCTTGCTCTAACCATTTTTTAGTTATTATTGCCTTTTGGCCTCAAGGAAGCTGCTTAAAAAAAAAAAGAAAGTTTTCCCTGCTTGCATGCTTGTAGCTTTTTATGCTTTGCAATGCAGTGATATGAGAAACTTTTTAGCATATGATGGGTTGGCCCACAGTTGAGTTTGATGTCCACACCACTCTGGATTCATCAAGGACTTTGGCATCTCTAACGTTCTGTGGTTCTGTTACACATTTTATAAGAAATCGTCCTTTTTTATTTGTTTTGAACATATGTCTGGTAGCTTGGTTTGTTAATTCTTATGCTGCAGTGTTGGCCTTCTCATTGCCCTTCCCTGTGTTGGACTTTTTTTCATATCTCTTTCAGTCATCTCCTTTCCCAGCTGTAGTGTCATAATCTACATAGCAATGGCCTACATGTAAGCCATTTGTATTTTTGACTATTTTGTTTTTCTCTGAATCTTCTACAAATTGAGTGTAACCTTTTAAAGTCTAGGGAGGGGAAAGAAGAAAGGGCTATATATTAGTTTCTACATACTTTTGTACTGCCACTGAATTAATACAGTTGCATTATGGTTGTTTTGTTTTGTTGTTTCCCCACCCACCTGTGCCTTCCTAAGCACCACCAAAGTGGTCAGTTTACTGCTGCTGAAAACTGAGTGGAGATTTTCACATCACCCAAATTTACAGCTGCAAGTGATCATTTTAAAATTGTCTGAAGCCCATCATTGAACAGTTGGCATTTTTTCATCTCCATAGACATCATCCTACATTTCTCTCATTAAATATTACTTGCTATTTATCACGTAATGTTCAGTATTATATTTTCTTCCTTCAGTTCTTCAGTCTGCCCTCATCTTTACTACCTGTGGTTTGGTGTAAGAGACAGTGTTGTCACATCACGACTCATCCCCATTCTAGGTAATATTTGAACATGCTGAACAGCACTAGACTTCTTATAGATGGATGCTTTATGTCTCCTTTGCTGATTTTCTTCTTGGAATTACAGCAAACTTTCTCTTTATTCTTATTCTTAACATCCTATCTTTAATTATTTTAAGCAGTGCAAGGACCTTAATTTTTCTTTTTCTCCCATGCAGCTTTATTTCATTTAGAGATTTTGGGTAAAAGGGCTATCAGAATGATTTGTGGAAATACCTGGCTAAAAAGTGGATCTTTTCTGTCTGTTTTCAGTGACTTGTCCAAAAAACTGTGATTAAGACATGGCTTTCCTTTTTATACTGAAGTGCTATCTCCTGCTCAACATGTCAGAAGTTGACACACATTTATTTTTTATTGCAGTCCAATAGCTGCCTAGTGTGAACTCCATGCATACTGATCTGTGTTTTTAAGTTTACCACCTTCCTTTGATACTGAGACAATTTGAAGCAGGTGTTTGTCCATTATTATAAGTTCAGATATTTCATACATATATTCCTTCAGAACTGTGGATGGGATACACTTCAGTGAAATCATCTGTTAGAGCTCTTTGTCTTTTTGTTCCTATCTTCTCTAGATTCAGTTTAAGACAGATCCTCTCACGTATCTCTATAAAGAGGGTGTCTGGCCTAGTACCTTCTCCAGTCTCCTCTACCATGGATACAAAACCAATTTTTTTGGTGTCATCTTCTCCGGCCAGCTCCTGGGCAAAGACTTCTCTCCTCCAGCCTTGGCCTTTCCCCACTGAGATGCCTCATGCCCCTCACTGCTGGGGCTGCCCAGATCCAGATCCTTGGGCAGTCCCCACAACTCCTGGTGCCCAGCCCATAGGGAGCCCTGCCCAGCCCATGCTGGTCCCTGCAGCCCTCTGACACCTTACTTACTTGGACACAACTTGAAGCATTTTGAAGGATGCCTTTTTTTTATTAATCACCTTCATCATCCTGTTCTGATCCCACAGCATCCCACAGCTGCCTTCTGTGGGTTTCCACATCTTTTTTGACAGCATTTCTTTTGAGTTTTTAAAAGGTGTCTTTAATCAGTCTCTGTACCACCTGTAAAGATGTGACTCTTGTAGCGGTCCCTTTTTTCTTCATTGTAACAAGCTTACTCATTTTTATTCAGTGACCCTCTTTGAAATAGTGATGGAATTTTTTTTTTGGTTTTTTGTCTTTTTTTTTTGCCCCTTCAAGGACATAGATGTCAGCCTACATCAAAGCAGTTATTGATCGTAGCTAGAAATTTACGTTTGGTCATACTTGTACAAGACAGAAAGAAATATCTAATGACCCTAATATTTATCTGCAAATCTTACAGGGACATTTTCCAGTCTTAAAAAGGTGCTCTGTTGCTTAGTTGTTTTTAGGGAAGTGGTTCAGAACTTGCTTTTTGTTTATATCCTCTATCTTTCTCAGTGTCATCTTGGCTATTGAGTCGCTGGGTTATTTAACATGAATGGACTGTTAACTTTCAGATAGATCTGTTACTCAGCAGCAGTCATTCTCTGATTTTTGTGAAAACAAGCTGAATCTTTGACCTTGCCTAGTAATCTGAAGTAGTCTGTGTGAAAATACAGCATAGCTGAAGACCTGACTGTGCATTTGTGTCCAGGGGGAAACCAGCCTCTAGGTAAGATTTTTCTTTCCGTAATTCTATGTAGCCCTGAGTGGAGAACCAACGAGCTAATAACAGAGATGTCTGAGAAGGGTCCTCAAGAGAGGCCTCCTAATCAGGTCACTGGACAGGTTCTCTGTGAAGAAATAGGTCATAAAGGACATAAAACTCTCTTCTTTACAAAAGACACAATGAATAAAGTCACACCAAATGACAGTTTTAGGGTAGGGACCACTGCAAGAATCTAATTGTCTTATGGACATCTAGTTTGTCACCATTGTCTGTAGCTATTCATGGTGGTCATACCAATACTGAACCAATGTCATAAGCAGTGTAAGCAGTCTTGAGGTGCCCAAAATGGGGATGTGGTAAAGCCATGGTAGCCCCATGCTGATGAGAGAGAGAGAAAGTAACCCACTGTCCAGGCAAAGTGAGAAAAATGTACTTAGCAGGTATGGGAACAGTCAGCTACTGGAGATGACAGCAACCTGTGAGACAATTACCTGTCTTCATTTTCATGGTGATTCTTTTGGGAGGAAATGGCCATAATAGGTTGTCTTAGAACCTTTTCTTCTTTGGAATATTTTTTGTGAATTCTGATGGATGAAGAGGGTTCTGCATTGGTGGAGGACATGGAGTTTTACTGTTCTGTATTTCTTTTCTCTTGGAACTTCCCTTGGAAGTTGTTTGTATGGCTCTTCAATTTTTTATGTCTTGTTTTTGTTGGGTTTTCAATTTATTTATTAAGATGGGATTTTTGTGAGTGGGGAAGAAACAGGAGGAGCTAGAGCTTGGCATGCATATGCAGAACCATGGTGCCATTACAATAAACTACCAAGTAGGACAGCAACTTGAATGGAGGGAGTTCAGTGGTGGATGGAAGCAGTCTCTGCAGAAGAGTTTGGGAGACAAGGGGTAGGAGGGTTGTCATTTAGGTGAATGAGTAGTTGGAATACTTGGAGCTCTAATGTGTGAAGCTTTTGATTCAATATTAGTGAAAACTTTGTCAATGAAAGGACAATTCGACAGAAGAACAGGGTGCCTAGAGAAGCCAGGTTGTAGAATTGTCTTTTTTGAAAGTTTGGAAGATGAATCTAGATGATTTACTAAGTGTCCCACTTTAAATTCAGCAGTTTTGTTTATATCCTTCTCCCCCAATTACAATAGGCCACTGCAGTTTATTAGGAAAATTCAAGAAGGTGAAGGTAGTTCCTCACTGAGCTGTCTTAAAATATATTATGTTTTCAGAAGAAAGACAGACATTCCTGAAGATAAAGTAAGGCATAAGATTGGTGCATGTTGGATAAATTGCTCTGAAATCTCCATGAATATAATATTGGTGTCATGCATACTTATAAGATTAGTGTCAACATGGGTTATCTATAATGTAAGTGCAAGTCAAGCAAGTTAGACCTGCCTCAGGGATGGTTTAGTCTGTATAACCAACTCTTCAGACAATACTCTTGTAGAGGTTTTGGAAAGGAAGACTGAGGAGGGGTGATTTTTTCCCTTTGCTCCAGGCTTCCCAGTTAGTTGTACTGTCTCGATTTTCTCCAGTATGCCTTGAAAAGTGCAGCTACCTGTTAATCTTCAGGATAAGTGAGGCCTAAATGATACACTTTCCCTCCCTAGTCCCTCCACCACAAGAGGAATTCTATGTAACCTGCATATGAATTATACAGTGAATGGGACCTGTTGGAATAGATGATACAATTAGTCCATGTCCTATTTTTTTTCAGTCACTGGCCAATTTCCAAAACATTAAATACTGAACTTCTCATGCTGTTCTATAAATATTATTATTTTCCTTGGCCTATTTCTTTTCCCAGTTTCATGTTGGGGTTAATTTAATATAGATATTTTGATTAGCAGCTTCTATGTTGTGAAAATTTAAGATTATTTAAGTGGTATAAAATCTAATGTGACATTTTTTAAGTACGAAACATTTGCTAAACATTTTGGAGAATATATATCTGGGGAAGGTTGACTGCTCAAGAAGCGTTCAGAAATTAATTATTTTCTCTGCGCCAGGTGAAAAAAGAGGCTTGCTTCTCCCATCACTTTGTGGACCCAGTGATAATGTAACAAAATTCAGTCTTCATTTGTCTAAGTAGTAAGGTAGAGTAGCATGTAAAAATTGGCTAATGAGATCAAAGTGGTGTATGAAAGTCTTTTCATAGGGTCATTTAATTTTGAAATGATTATAAAACATAACTACTAATTTATTTTGCATGTTCTTGTTAATCATAATGGCATCCAGTAGTGCTCATCTGGTTATGAGCTTCTGAGTATTTATCTGTCGCCGGAAGTATCTAACTCTTGGATTCAGGAAGAAGAAGAGTACTTTTTTTTCTATTTGTAGTTTTGTAATTTACATAATACTCTTTGAAAATGAATACATTTGGTAGTGTAAATGAATGTCTTGAAGTAGTTTAAATAGAACTAAAATGCGTAGTCCTAACTATGAAGTAAAACATTTCAGTTTCATCGTTTTAGAAGACAGTGTGTAAATGATGTGTTTTAAACTAAAATTTGTGATGTCCTGTTGACACAGTGCAATTTAAGTCTTTCTCAGAAGTACTGTTATGAATGAAGGTTCCTTTTGTTTTTAATGACATGGGAGGGCTGTGTGATGGAAAGGTGAACACTGTGGATACCAGTAAATATATACATATATTCCTTTAAAACAATAGCCAGTCTCTGGAGCAAGTAATTCTTGCTTTACTGAAACCCCGTTTCTTTGGCCCAGTCTTCTTAACCAAAACAAGTTTCTAAATCTAAATATACCTTTCAGAGGTGGCCCTCAACCATGTTCTAAAATATTCCTGAATGCTTTGGAGAGTAGTGCTTCAGTGCAATAATTTGTACAAGTACCCACTTGAAGCAGTAAAGCACATTTTGAACCATTTTTGCTATACCAAAAATTTGAACAAGTTGGTCTTGTGGAGACATGAGAATCGCAGTTGATATATAAAAATGTAGAGCAACCTAAGAGCTGTAGTGCATTTTGGTGGGGTTATTTACATTTTTAAAAAGAACAACGGCTACCAACAAGGCAGGATAATGAATAAGAGCATCAAAATGTTGTCCTAGAGGCAGTGCTCCAACATAGAGCAGGTGAATTTATCCTAGTGATTTGTGATCTAAATGTAAATTGAGCTAAGGGATGAATGCAACAAATAAATGAATCGGCTACAGGGAATGGTTTGTGGCACACGGGCACTGTATTTGTTTATTTAAGTCAAGTTTCAAAGGAACATCTTAATCTAGGAATGAATTTGGTTTTCATTTTGAATTAAATTATTTTTGTATTCTAGTGATTTCAGAAACAACTGTGACAATTCACATAAATAAGAACAAAGTTCTGTTAGTTGTGCTTACAATGAATAATTCTTTATTATGTAAAATGTTTAATGCAGCACATCATGACAAAATACCACCATCTGTATAGTTTTGTCAGTGTTGAAAATGGATCTATCACCTATCTAGCTTCTGTGCTAAGTGGATAGTCGTAATTGTTACACATTTAATCATTTGAGAATTCCTCTAAACCTACGTTTAATGATTACACATCTTAATTCAGACTGTGACCAATGCACTTTTCCTTTCTGAGATATTACAGGAGTTTGTGGCATTTGCTTGTTTGTCTCAAATTTTCAGGATCCTGAATTGAAAGTCAATGACCAGTGGCATTCCAGTTCAATTATATTCTACTGTTCACATGATGAGTGTGTTCCTGCCTGAGTAAATAATACTACATTGAGCTGCCAGGATTGCATGAACTTTCATCTACTGCAACTACATTTAAAGATAAATTCTATCAGGATGCTTTCAAAGCTTTGGTTAGCAACTTCTAGAATTTGTTTGTAAAATTTTAAGTTTCAGGTAGAATTCAGATAAAGTTGTTAGATGTTGAGGAGTAGAAAAACATATGTCAATATAGGACAGATAAATAATGACATGAGAGATCTATCTGATGTTGTCCAGGGGATGAAGTGTGCTCATTCAGTTGGAGGGAGGGTTTAGAAATGTTACTGCACTAATTGGAATGATTCAGATCCCAGATTTAAGGTGCAAACAAAAATCCAAACAATTCAATGTTTGTAAGAAAAGTAATATTATTTGAGAGGCAGCTGCCTTTGTCAGGTAAACCACACTGGAATGTAACATAAATGAAACAGGTTAAAAGATAAGTTTCTATAAGTAAAGATTTATACTGGTAAAGAGAAATCTGGTAGGGACAACCAACCACCTGTCTGTGACATATCTGTCACATTTACTATGTTAGAACCTGCCCACTTCAAATATTCCTTACTGACTTCTGAAAAAATCTAGAAATTATGATAATTCAAAAAAGCTAAAGATAAAATTTTAATAATGAAGACTTAACAAGTATAGTTGCTTTCATATTTGAATAATAATGATAAAACATTATAATAAGAAATTTGTACTAAGAAGGCTGTCTCACCAAAATATGTCATGTTTTGATATAAGATTTCATATATCATAACTATCTTGGCTTTCTTTCTGAGCTGAGGCAAAGCATGTTGTTTAATAAGACCCAAGCTAAGAAAAATTGATTATTTGGATTTTGTGTGGCATAAAAGGAATAAAGGAAAAAAGAGAAATAAAGAGTGTTGTTTGAGACTGTCATGACTAACATGTCAATAAACAACCTGTACTGTTGAAAAAATAAGCAATATTTCTGCCTACACCTCAAGAGCACAAGAAGCCTCAGAGATTCAGGGGCATAGCTACACCTGCAATCTTTTAATAGGTGATAGGAGAGGGAGCTGCATGTTTCCTTCTCAGTTGCTTGAGCATTTCCATTCTGGCTTCAGAGCGAGCAAATGACCATCAAGCAAAGTTTCATTAACACATATTTTACTTTCCAACAACTTTTAAGAATTGCCACCCATCTTCACCTCCTCATATTTGCCTTAGGATCCTTACCTGTTTTTAAGATTTTCTTCTTTTTTCTCTTTGTATTAAGAGCTCATAAGGTATCCTTCTCATTTCCCAGTGCTGTCCTACTGTGCAGGGGTTTCACGTAGTGTTTGTTCCTCCAGCCTGTCATTCTTTGCTCTTCTGTCTTCACTTGCTCTACTACAGAGGCTGCCAAGTAGCTTTCAGTTTTCTAGGAACTTCGACCTTCCCAGCAGGTTTTGTTACAATCTACAAACAAAGGAAGAAGTTAGAACTGCAGCTCTTTTAAATGTCCAAACATCTTGTAACAAAGTGTGTATTAATAATGCCAGTTGGAACACTTTTTTTTTTTTTTTTTTTTTTTTTTTTTTTTTTTTTGTAGCTTTAAGAAAGCAGTCTTTTATTTATAAAATTCTACATTCGTTTTACTCTTCATTCTGCTTCTCTCTGACCTTGTCAGCAAGGGAGAATTGCCAAGAGGCACCATCGAGAGGCTGATACGATCAACTTCAGAAGTAGCAGAGCTTCAGGCATTAAGAATATGTCTATATTAGTAAACTAAAAAATGCTTGGAAATATTTTCAGGTCTCTCCACAGTTCCGGTCTTTGCAAACTAACATTGTTCCAGAAAATGTGACCACCTCCATTAGATGGCTTGCATGCAGCCCCTATGTTTCAGAGCATATGTGACCATAGTAGCATAGATATTGTTACCTGGGCCTGTTGATTTCAGCAAAGAGAAGTGTGCTGAGATCTAGATGTAATTTAAATATATTTTCTAGAGATATGGATGGTCTTTATTTCTTCTGTCTTGTCCAACATTCTCCTTTGAATGCAATCTTGATTATCAGCTTCAAAACAGGGTTGTGGGGTCTTTTTGTTTCTTTGTTTATTTTTTTTCTTTTACTTGTCTCTTTTTCTCTCCTAAAAATGTGTATAGATTTAAATTTCATTGGCATGCTGTTTCACAGCTTCTGCTCTGTCCTTCAGATGACCCTGTGAACTTAGCAGTAGTGATATTGTGTGCAGTTCTCTGTCTGGAACAAACTACTTCAGAGAAGCCTCCCTCTTGTTTGCCTTTAAGTACTTTAATAATAAATATAGAATAAAAAAAAATATGATGACTTTGAGTGATGCCTGGTCTGTCCCTCTATTGGAAAGTAGAAACTTGGTGAACAATTATATTTCTTTGTGTATTAAAGTGAATTTACTCTTTAAGCTGATTACTTGACAAGAGAATCTTTCTTAGCTTCCTAGGTCTTCAACCAAAATGTTCATGTGAAAATAGAAAAATTAAAAATTATAACTGCTTTGTTTTTCTTTCAGAGTACTTATGAATCAGTCTGTGCACTCTGGAGCCACTTAGGGGATATGATAAAGCTAAATTCTTTTTTGTTTTTATTCACTGATTTCTAATAACAGTAAAAATTTCTTTTTGCCTTGTCAGGATGATGATCCTGGAATTGATTTTGGACATCACTCCAGTTCAAGGTTGAAGTAAAAAAGTCTTTGAGGTTTAGAAGAAGCAGGTGAGTAGAGGTTAAACATCATAAATATTTGTTTATTTTATTTTGTATCTTCCTTTTGTTCTAGAATTGGCTGTTCTTGTTTACCACTCTATATTCAAGTAACTGATCTCTGCTTGCTCTGACTTCCTGAGGTGTTTGACTGTTTGTGTTATGGCTAGGTAGCCAAGAATATTGTAAGTCACTGAGGCTTTCCCTACATGCTTTTTCTCTGCTTGAAACTCACAATGTTGAGTTTTGGAATTGTTCATATTTTGATTTTTCTACAGGAGCATCAATATTTTCCAATTAAAAATCTCAAAATATGCTTAACTGGCACCTGACACTGAATCTTAGAGCTCTGAATTTCAACAGGGTACAACAAACTAATTCTTCATAACAGGAGCCAGGCCAAATTGCTTTGATGTACACCACTGCTTCTGAAGTCAGTATTTATTGTTTTCCAGTATGCCATGTGCAGTAACTGCTAAACTTTAAGGAAATATACCAATATATCAAAATACTCCATAATATTGATATATCCAACTTCATAATGACTAAGAAGGGCAAGAAACAGAAGTAGTTCTAGGAGAAGTTAATGATGGTGAGAGTAATTAGTGCTGAAACTATGCTTATAACAAGTTTTCTAAAGTTTCACCCTCTGGGAGGAAGCACAGACCTTTTTAACCTAATTCAAAGCAGTGCAAAACAAGACTGTCCTGGTATGTGCTTCATTGTGACTGTCTTTACCCACTGGGTAATAAGAAAGGAAAATTCCTTTCTTCTGATTTAACTTCACCTTTTTCCAAGGACATAAGGCACTGGTCTGAAGGCTACAGTATGAATATGGTGAAACCATAAAAAGAAGAAAAGATACAATATTAACTTTAGTGATGGTTTAAATCAAAGGATATGCAGCACTATACAGTGAAACTGGGTATTACTAACATCACATACAAATTTATATATGGCTATGTGTTAATTTGTTGTAATATATTTGCAAAACAGTGTTTTTTCTTACATTACTCAATGGAGAAAACAGTGAAAAAAGTCATCTTCTTTATTTTCTTGGTAGGAATGGAGATATCATTGGATTTCTATCACACTTTTAGGTACATTAGTCTGAACTGCAGTAATACCAGGTAGTTTCTTCATAGGCGGTGTCAGTATTTTGGATAACTGGTTTGCTAGAACCTGTGTAGTACTTGTTTAGTAATTGAAGTCCAGTGAGCCAGCTAGACATTTTCACTTTTTAAAAGATTTTTCTTTCCTGGAAATCTACTATGTTCTATACAAAATAAAGTCAGAAATGCAGTAATACTGACTGTATCTATAATAGTTGCCAATATCATTTTATTGAATTCCAGTATGTCTGGAACTAAAGGCATATGGAGAGAAGTAACTGTTATTTTGTTTCCCCCATTATTTTGTTCCATAGCTTTAAGTTAAATGCAATCTATAAAAATGCTTTCTGTAAAGAAAGCCAAAATCTCTCCTGCTTTTATACCGCTGGTCTCTATTTCTTGCAGTTTGTGAAAGTGGAGAGGCAATATTTTGTAGTCCATGAGGAAATGGTAGTAAATTCTGAATGGTAGTTCTAGTTCTTCAGCATGTTATTTGGAGTTGATAGTTTTTTATGACAGGATATGGTGTTTTGCACCATTAGAAAACAGACTTAGTCATATAAGTAGAGGTAAAAATACATTAAAAATTGTATTAATTAATGCATTTCTAATTAATAGAAAGGAAAATTCTGTTTGTTTTCTATCTTGCCTTTCAATAGACCATTTAATTGCTTAAGAGACTTAAGGATTGGAAAACCTGAAACCATGTTGGAAAAATATAAAAGTAGAGCAGAAAAAATGCTCCAGTTTTGGACTAATTACTTAAATGGGCACTTTTGGGGTCCATTGGTGGTACAGTCACACCTGGATTTTCTGAGTTATTTAAGCTTTGGGGGGGGGGGGGAAGGAAGTTTTCTAAATGTGACTATTTTCTGTGCTAGTATATTAAATTTTAATTGTGATACTAATGATTGTTAAATTGATCTAGTTCTTCTGTCCTCTGTTGGCAGTTTGTGGAAGGGGAGATATGTGTTCATTCCTCTTTCTTCTTGGTACTACAGGACTTTAAACAGCACGACTCGTGTACATGTATATATCTATATCTATATCTATGCTTTTTGTACATTTACCAAATAGTCCGTACATATACATATATATATATGCTTATTTTGCACAGGAAAAACATAATCATGTTGTCAGATTAGTATATCTCGTATAGTTATCTTGCTGCTAAACTAGAACTCTCTTAAGGTCTCAATAGTGGTGATCATGTTGTTTTGAAACACTTGATGTAGAAGTCATTCCATCATCTGGATAATGGACTGGCATTAACTCTGACCACCAGGAAGGCTTATCCTTCCACAAGTCCAGTCAGAAGGCAAACAAGCTTAGATACTGAGGCTGAAGGGGAGGAGGATATACAGCATAATGCTAAAAGCAAAGATAGTAACTTCTTTTCCAAGAAGTAATTGGGTGGGGATTGATGGGCTTTGTCTTCAGTCTGGTTTCTACCATGAAGAGTCTGGAACATAAACAATATTTTACATTTTAATGGAATTGCATGAGAACAGAGACACTGTTACAGAATTTTTAATTATCTTTCTAGGGTGATTGTGGCTAACTAGACTGGGGGAACCTGAAGGCAACTTCTGTCAAAAAGTAGTTTACATTGATAGAATCAAATTTGTGGATTGGAACTGTGAGGTAGTAAATTTTTGCTATGATTATACAAAGTAAGAAAGTAGGGTTTTCAACTGGCCAGCTTTTTGATTCAGATGAAAATTAAATGCAGTCTTAATGGTCTGATTTGCTGGAAAGAGCATCATTACCATAATTTACTTTTTACACCTCATATCAAATGTGAACTTGCATCCCTTTGTGCTTTGAGAGATATTTTCATGGCATCTAGGAGTGATGCCCCACATTTCTTAGAATTAGTCCTTAATGATAACATCTTCAGGAATGAGTTCTTGCTCAAACACACTGATTGTTTTGTGGTTTCCAGCAAAGAAATTTTAAAGGAAAAGCTAGTTGTAATCTCAGTTTTTTTCAAGTAATAGTACAAAATGAGAAGAGACGGTGTGGGTCTTAATAATTTTATGATTCTTTTTTCTCTGTGACAGGAATGAGAGAGGTGAGAACTCTTAATTTTTAACAGAACTGAATGCAGGTTTCTAAATGTGGCCTGCATGAGAACAGAGGACCATTACTGTAGTTGTCATGTAAAATAAAGTTGGAGTCTGAAGCTCCTTTTTAGCTGTCAGCTTTATTAAGGAGCTACCGGTGTGTTGAACTAGGCACATGCATTATATAAGCAATGGATGGCAGTGTCAAGGGAGAACTTTCTCTCTCTTCCCTGCTGCTTTATTAGGTCTTGCTCACTCATTCACTGGTGCCTTGTCTTTCTCCAGCTTTCTGGCTGCAGCTCACAGCACAGTTGCTCTAATGTAGATTGACGCCTTTGCCAGAGGACTGATTGAAACTTGTGTCTCATAGTTGCTAATGCTCACTCAACCATTTTATTGAAGATAAAGTAAATAAAATAGATTGCCATATGAGAATTCTCTGAAATCAAATGGAATAATTTGACAGGTTTAAGCCCATGAAAAAGCCAAAGCACAGAAAACAGATGGGAATACTTTTTATGCACAATATACCAGGAAAAGGTGTATGATGGTTTGATGTTAATGGCTTCTACCAAAACTGTAATTGCTGAAAATATCATAATTTCCAGTGGAATTTTCATTGGTGTTTAAGTTGTTGCTTCTCTCAAACAGAGGAATTTTTCTTGTAATGTCAGAGTACTGGATACATTGATTTTATTTTCTTGTTGCTTCTGATTCTTTAAGAGACTGTTGATTGTTAAGCAGTCTCAAAATATAATAAAATATACTTATAAAATATAATAAATATAAAATATAATAATATAAAATAATATATAAATATAATAAAATATAATTTAAAACTGCAGTGAGGTACTATTTGTAAAGTAGGATCTCAAGATCTTCAAGATTAACTGAGAATGAGTTTATTATTTGAGAAATAACTCTGTAAAATAATACAAAATAGGTTGCTTTTTTATAGGATTTTAATAATCATTGAGTGACATAATTTTGGGTTTTACAAGTAAAGCTGCTAAAATAAGCTGTGGCATTTCTGAAAGTATGTGTGATAGCATACATGAAAAACATGAACTGCTAAAGCTATTGTGATAAAGTGTTTGGAGTAATAGTCAGCAAACCCCAAGTAACCTTCACAGTTATATTTTATAAAGAACTGATATAGATGAACAGTGTTGTATGTCTGTGTTATTTTAGAAATAATATACATATTAAGACATAATAATAAACAAGTTAAGATGCAACAGATATGATATACCTCTTACTCTTTTATCTAGATAACAATGAGTATTGCTTTTTTTAGACTTTCTAGTGGGTTCTTTCTTACTGCTTGGATCACTTCTTCAGGAAAGCAAGACAATTGTTCTTCAGTTTAGTTAAATAAATGATCTCAAGCTCACTTAGAGTTAATAAAGGAAATAAATCTAAAATAATCTTAAAATATATGAATGAAGTTTACCTCCTTGAAAATAGTAATTTAAAGAACAAATGTATTCCTTTAGCTTTTTATTTTTAAACAAAATCTGCTCTTTTTTCTGTGTGCTAGATATTAATTTTATTTTTTAAAGTTAAGAAATCTATTACAACAGTGTGTGCCATTGGTACTTAACGATGGTATGCTTGTGAGAGTTCACAGATATTGGCATTGAAATAAATTATGAATGACCTATTTGAAAATGACTTGGAGGAAGAAGTTGCCAGACTGGAGAAACATACTAAGCATGGATTTCCAGATTTCCTGTTAGCCAGAATACACAGCTAGGTTTGCCGATGTGTAGAGTAGCAGGGATGATGCTGGTCAAAATCATATTTCCAAAATGATTGTGAAGAAATTGTAAAAAGTATGAATGACATTTTTCCTATCCTGGTCATGTTTCTAAGAGGCAAAATTACTCTATTGTACTTAAAAAGCAGAGCACTGGCACCAGCTGTGAACTGGAGAGCTGTTTTTTCTGTTGTTGCCATGCTGATGACTGTATGTGTCTGGCCAAACTCTTAATACTCTCACAGCAGTTCAATACTTAAAATTTCAGCACTTAAAAAGTAAAATATAGTGACTGGGATGTCAGCAAGATACTACTTCCCATTCTATTGAAGGAAATTTCATTCATTCTGTGGTGCTTTTTCAGTTCAAGCTATAGGATAAAAGCTCATAAACAGCCTGGAATTTCTGTGGGAGGGACTAGAGGAAGACACAACTGTGCCACAAGCTTGTTTTAATGCATTCATTTTCCTTTTGTACTTGCTATGAATTACACCTCTTTCACAGTGTGGTCTTTTGGAGGAGGCAACAGTGAACATTAGTTTAAATAGATTTTAATTATACATTTATATTTGCTTGGTTTTCCCTACTGATAGGAGATCCAAGAAAGATTTTTTGCTAGTTTCTGTGTTCAGGTGGCACTTTTGTCCCAGAGGTTTTTCCTAGTTGTACTGGAAAGATGTTAAGCATTACCAGTTATTGGAAGAGAACACTAAGACCTATGAGTACTCCAACTAATTTTATCAAGAGAAAGAGAAACCTCAACAGTAGTTTATTCGGATTTCTGTAAAACTTAAGGAACCCAAATGTGGTTTCCAGTATTTCTTAGAATAACCAACTTGAACTGTTTTTTTTCAAAATGGTCTCTTATTTAACCATATTTGAAGAAATTCCAAAGGGGTGATATTCATGTTACTGTTTACTGTGCTTTCCAGTAACACAGTAAAAGAAAGTATCTATATTTTTGGGATGCTTTTGGAGCTACCTTATCATATGTGACACATGTGATTAACTTTCAAATCATTGTTTAAAAAAAAAAAAAGACACAAAGAAGGCCACTCAGTACAAGTAGCTGCATATGGAAAAAATAACAGCAGGTATAATTCCTGAAAATAAATGGGAATTTGAAATATGAATAGATGTTTATTTCATTGCTTTGAGAGTTAACCTCTTGAAAAAGTTGATTTTATGCGAGTTTTGTATTTGTAAGTGGTGCTTGTTAACTGTCTTGGAGAGTGGTTTTTTTTGCTGGAAAATGCATTATAGGGTCTAGCAGAGACCCTATAATGTAATGTAATGATTTTTTCCTTTTTTTTTCTTTTTTGGTGTGGGCACTGTTATCTAGGAACTGGACAAAGATCATTGTCTCTTAGGAACTGGACCTTATAATTTTTAATGTAGTCTGTAAAACAGCTGTTTAGTGGTAATTGCTGTCAGTCAAAGCCCTACAAGAAATAAGATTTTACTGGTGATTTAATGAGGAAAATCACACTTAGCTGCATTGGATTTTTTTACAAAATTCAAATGTTCACAGTTTAAATTTTGAAGGAGGTTTCACTGGCCTTTTTTGCTGAGCTTGATACTTGTAGAGAAGCAAAACACACTATGTTCTTGTTCATATTGTGGTTCTGGTCCTACATATGCATACTGATTTGAGTAGTTACATGAAGATGCAGTAATTTATGACAGATCCAGTGAAGATTTCACCAAAGAAAATAGCAGGCATGTAATCTTAGGCTGCAAAGTTACAACTGCTTGCTAGAGTTCAAACATGACATAGTGGCTTCTCAAGAATAAGGTATAGGACACAGTATATTAGCATGTACAAATTATGGTTTTATAGGTAACTAGACTGATAGGAAATGGACTTGAATTTTAATACAGTGTTGTTATTCTTGAAGGACAAGCTGAAATAAATTTGCTTTAGATCTGCTGAAATACATATAGATGTTGCTGTGTTTCTGTAGATGACTTTGCAGCCTAGCATCTTCCTCTGTGATTTTGGTGAAGTTAACAACGAAGCATTTTAAATTAGTCCAGATGGATGGTGTGATATGACAAAGACATGACCTCATGTCTTAACTGTTTTGCAACTAATTTGAAACTAGTATTTATTATCTGAACAGTACATACCACAATCAAGTTGGTGAATATTTAGCTTTCATCCTTTCTAGATGAAAACTTCTTACATGGCCACTTGCCATTATTTTTTGGTTTGTTTTGTCTTTCCTTTAAGACATTTTTTCAGGACATAATACAAATCCAGTTCTCTCTTTCCTTTCCATCCATATTTAAGAGTTAAACTAATAACACACAAAATTTCTGCTCCACACAGTCAAAGGCTTTTATTTTAGGTTTAGGCAATTGTGTACTTTTAATCAAATTTGACTGTTCTTACTCATTAAAAAAAATAAGTTCAGGATTTTGAAGGAGTTTTTTGATCTTCATATCAGAACTCCTAAACTGGAATTTTGTCTCAGACCAGTTTCTTTCTACTGGTAAAGTGGATTAAATGAATGACAGCATTGTTGGTTATTTAATTTTACAAATAAGGCTGATAGGTTGGACTGCATTACTGAAATGGAAAAAATATTTTAAAATTATGAAAAAGTTATTTGCCTTTTCAAGCAATAGTGTTACAAGGAATGTAGAAGGTAAATATGCCCATTTGTAAATCTTTCTCCTCACTGCAGAAATATTAGTTTCCTTGTAATAACTAAAGCACATAATTGCTTATTGAACAGGTGCTGCAGTTCTAGGTATCTTTGCTGTCAGAAATCCTTTATTGCCCCTACACCAAAACTTGTGTGCACTTGCTTACTTCTTTCTCTTCTTCAACCTGTTATTTTCAAAAAGAAAATGAATGTGGAAAGGATCCCCAGTTGATGCAGTGGAAAATCCATAACAATTAAAACCATGCTACTTGACTTTACAGAAAAGTTACTTAGGAATTCTCACATCATCCTTTTGCAAACTCCTGAATGGCAGCAGGCAACTCTGGCACTGGGAAGGTAACAAGCAGGGAGGGGAGGGGAGAGGGGGCAGAAGCATCCTTAGCTGCTGCAGCTGTTGGCTAAGTGAACATATGTTGAAGCCCTTGAGCCTCCACAGAGCATCTTCTCACAGGTCAGTGCCTACATCACGTGCATAATATTCTCCTAAAATAAGTTTTATCTGAGCACCTGTTTATTTGCTTTTCTATGGGAAGTAGCTCTATTGTGGAAGTCCCACAGTTATTTCTTTTCCATTATAAAAAATAATGGAACAATCCAATTAGAGTTAACTAACATTTTTTTTCTCCAAATTTTTTCATGTTGAACTTCTACAGAAATGAATATGAATTCTTCCTCAAAGATTTGCTGAATGCTGGACTATATGAGAAACAGATCTGAGAAGTATTAATGTTACTGCAATCTTAACATTCATGTTCTTCTAATTTTTCAATTCAGAAATATTTTTAGTCCAAGGTATTTTATTTATTTATTAGGCCTGAAAATCCTATATATTGGATTGATTGAATGTATTTGATAGGACAGCGTTTTGAAGATACTATGTTATTAACTTGTACAGACTGTCCAATACTTAAAAGATCCCACAAAATAGAGCATGTCATTTAATTACTCCTTTTTAATTTTACAAACTTGACCTCTGTTCTCAGACTTACAGCTGGCAGTTGATGTTAAGAAGGTGTCTCCCACATCTCTCTAATGTTCCACAGTTAACATCTGGTCTTCAACATGGATCCAAGATTTCCCTAGAAAAAAATCAGTCCTTCAGTGGCAAATTAATCTGCTGCCTTACTTCTTTAGATGACTTGTAAAAATCCTTGCTGTTGCTGAAGCTGAACTTTTGCCCCAGAAATCTCTTTCCTAGGTTAGCTCTAGCTGTGCAAAGCCACCTTTGGCAGCTCAGGGTTACTGGCCTCAGTAGACTAAGGACATTCTTTGACAGTGCCTAGTTTGCTCTTCTACAGGACCCAACTGTAAAATGGTTATAGGCTGTTACTGGTTGTGTTGGTTAGTTGCTAGTTGTATTTGTGTGTATTTGTGATGGTAAGTTTGTGAGTGTGGACAGAATCTGTCCCACTTTGTTGCTGAGACAGATATGGGAAATTTTCTTAAACTAATAAAGATTTCTTCATTTTCTAGGAAAATAATTACAGGAAGATGCTGAGATGTTCTTAAATTGGTATCTGAATCTTTTTTGGGCAGTGAAGGCTGATGATAGTTTGCATGATAATGAAAGAACCTTTTCTTTCAAATAATGAAGGCCTTGATTCATTACCACCCATAAGGTTGTACCAAAATGGGACAATATGGGAATACATATTAGTTTTGTAGGAAATCAGGTTCCTAGACACAGAGGTATTGGAGAGAAACTTCTAGCCATTAAGGCACATGATTTTCACAGTATTGGCAATCTGTACTAAAATCCATCTTTGCTGCATCTTCTGATTTCCTTTGCAGCTACCAAATTTACAGTCAAAATACAAAACTGTTAATTACAATACAATTGTAAGTGATTAAATATTTTTTATTAGTTTCTAGTGTTGGAACATGTTATTTATTACTGTATATAAATAGATAAAATATCTAAATTAATGTGTAAGGTAGTGAACACAGATAGCGTCTTCAATGTTGAAGATGTTGTAGTTGAAATGGCCTGTACTCATCTTCCAACAAAACCCACATTCCTACAATGATACATGAAGTTATCAAGAAGGTTTATTTTAAATACATAGTGCTTTAGTACATTTTAGGTTTGCTCTGTGTGGTCATTTCTTTTAATCCAGTAATACTGCTAGTTACTTGCACTATACTGGAATATAGTGGCTATTTCTCTGAAAGCTTAACAATTTTTTATAATAGGGCTGTAGGATAAAAGAAAAAATTCTCTGTTTATTCAAACTTTAATAATACAGGAATGAAAAGTATGTTGTTTAATGCTTTGGTTTTGCCATGTAGTATTCTAGTTACTGTTAAATATGACTTTTGTATTGTTAGTATAAGAAAAGAATTGAAAGCAACTAAGAAGATCTCATTTGACCTTTCTAACATTCAGTCAGTTAAAAGGTTTGTAAGATGTTTAATTACCAAATGGTATGATCATTATTCATCTCATCATTTGATATATAATGTCAAGTGAATTGCCTCCCTGGAGTGCACTGTGTTTCACAGATCAATAGATTTAGTAAGAGCTTGAAGGAGAGCTTCACAGAAAAAAAGGAAAAATATATCTGTCTTAGAAAACTGCTTATGTAGTTATTCTGTGAGTTATTATTTTGTTTACTTTTCAGGAATTCAAAATTCTGTAACATAAAGGCATTTATTAAAATATTTTAAGCTTCCTTATTGAAATTTTAAAAAATGCTTTTTTTTTACTCTGTGTAATAGTTTTAAAAGTCTGTCCTGAACAGCTTCATTCAAAACTATTAAGATAATTATACTTATTAAGACAGATATTTTATTTGACACAGCAAAACAAACCAAGGCTGACAAAAAGCTGCCTAAATACACCACATGTTATAGCTTCTGGTTTGGGGCTTTTTTGGGTTTTTTATTTTATTTTTTTTTCTCTTTCTTCAAATTTTTAGATAGGTGTGGTTAGTTTTAACTGATGTGAGTTGCTTTTTTGTTTTTTGGGAGTGTTGGGTTTTTTTTCCCTTCACTTATTGTGTCAAGAATATTTATACATACTTTGAGAGAAAAGCTTGTCCCTAATAGGATAATTTAATACATACACATTTATTTTTAAAAAAGAACAAACAAAAAGGAAAAAAAAAAGGGTTTTTTAAAGTAGTTGCATAAAGGATAATTACAGGTAGGGTACTTCATGTTTACTTAGGGTTTTTTAGTTGCATTATATTACTCTTATCCAGTATAGATGAGCCATCATGTAATAGCAGCAATTTAAGAATACCTGTCTGTTCTCTTACTGTTGATGGAAGGATTTTCCTGATGTCTGAAGCAGACTTGTAGGAGAGTCAGTGTGCTAGTAGTATATGTTGCCCTTTTTTTTCCCTGTAAGTTTTAGATGCTTTACTTGCTCTCTTGACTTACCAGCTTTCTGCTTAAAAAGTGAGAAAATAAAATATATTTCTTCTTTAACTCTTGTATGTATGAGGGTAAGCTTTTTAGCTTAAATTTTACGTCATTTTTTGGTCCTTGCATTAGTCAGGCACTGAGAAAACTCCAGTTCAGCTCAGCAAATCCTCCTGGCTTTGGGACAGAAGCAACATTTACTTGAAAATTCTACTTCCTTATTCATCTGTCAGTTATAACCCATCATCTACTCAAAGATTAATTTGAATTGTGAACAATATCTAAGCTTCCTTAATCCCTTGCTCTTGTCCTTTTTCTTGAGCTGCTGTACTGTGACAGAAAGGCCATAATTCTGAAGCTTCTTATTCCTCAGGCCTACCTAAAGTAACTCCCATCGGGAGCTGATTGATGCTTTAGCAAGGAAATTCTTACTTGTTTTTGAGAACAACCTGGAAAAATTGTCAGGAGGCTTTCACAGTTTTAGATGTTCACTGTGTAGAATTCTTGTAAATGTAAAATCTGATTTGTCTGGGCTCTTTGCACCAGCATTGTTCAAGGTTGTGTGGAGTTCAGGAGGTATTTCTGAGATTTCGTTCCTTTCTTTGTACTTGCAGCATTTTTCACCAAATTAGCAAATCAAACAATGCCAATTTCATTAATAATTAAGATAGCTGGGAAATACACTGCATTCTTCCTTTCATTTATTTTATAGATGACCCCTGCTGACACTCACTTTACCACTTGACTTTTTTTTTTTTTTCAGGAAAAATACAAATTTAGTAGTTTCCCCTCTGGTAATGATGGAAATACTGCTCATTGAAACTTTCTTAGTAAGGGGCTAGAAGTTAAAATGAAATGCAGGAAATCTGCAGATTTTTCTGCTGAAGTTGAACAAAGGTCCAAAGACCTTTTGGTCAATGGGAAGACTTAAGCATTATTAGAATAATTTATGTTGGAGTTCTGTAGAAACATCAATCGTTTTGATTTTACATTCACCTATGACTTGACTTGAGCCATCAGGATTCAATCTAGAAACATGTACATTTTAAAACATATCCTTAGCATCTCTTAGGACTGTATATATCAGTAGTCATGTCTTCCAAGTTGTTCTTTGAGTTATAGCAGCACTCCTTTGTTGGCATTTACATTTATTCACCTATATATTTACTGCTTAGAAATAAATAGCTTGATGTCATATGTATTTGGGAGTGAAGTTCATTTTAGGTGAAAAATTACAGAACTTTGGTTGGGATGCATCCTAACAAAGAGGAAGTCAGGCTTTAATGCCAGGGGTCCTACGTGGATTAACAAGGAGCTACTGGACAGACTTGGACATAAATGGAAAGGCTACAGAGGGTGGAAGTGAGGAGAGATACCCTTCAGATACTAGATCAGTATTTACTGTGAGGTTGGTGGGACACTGGCACAGGTTGCCCAGAGAAGCTGAGGATTTCCTATCACTGGAAGTGTTCATGACCAGGTTGAATGGGGCTTTGAGCAACCTTGTCTAGTGGGAGGTGTTCCTGGCCATGTTTGGAACTAGGTGATCTGTGAGGTCTCTTCCAACCCAAAACATTCTATGATTCTATGAATCTATGATTCTAATTAATGTTGGCATCAGATCTGTCATAATTTTGATCTGTGACACAAGTACACCACCACTCTGGAATGCTGTGTTCTGGGCCACACAATTTAAGAAGGCTGTGAAGGTCCTCAGACGTGCTTAAAGGAGGGCAACAAAGCTGGTGGAAGGGCTTGAAGGCAGATCCTATGAGGAGTCTGAGAACTTAGGGTTTGTTTAATTTGGAGAAAAAAAGAGACTGAGTAGCAGCCTCATTGCTCTTTACACCTTCCTAAGGATAACTTCAGATGGAGGTACTGAGCTCTTCTCCCTGGGGCATGTGGGTTTGCTTCACAGCTGCACATAAGGGGGGTTTAGCCTGGGCACTAGGAAGCATTTCTTTACTGAGGGGTATGGACAAACACTGGAACACTGCTCCAAGCCTGTCAGTGTTCAAGAGGCATTTAGACAGTGCCCTCAACATGCTTTAACTTGGTCAGTCATGAATTGGTCAGACAGTTGGAACAGATTATCATTTTAGGTTCCCTCCAACAGAAAAGACAATGTTATGTTCTATTCTATTCTGTTCTAGAAAACTGTAGTCACAAACAAGATGTTTCATAGTACTTTTAGGAAGAAATCACATGGGTATGAGTAGGGAAAGCAAGCTCTTTGTTTTGAAGCTCTTTGTTGCCCAAATGTTCTGCAGTAAGCCACAGAAGCTTACAAAGTTTCTAAAGCACACCATTCTGACAGCAAGTGTGCTTTCCTGCTGATATACAGATTACTTTGTTTTATGGGTGTCTGTATACCCAGATGAACTCATGATTTGATATACTTGTATGTCCAGAAGATCTGTCCTGATTGTGCAGAAAGTCTTAAGCAATCTGTCTGAATTTTGCATCCTTCATTCATTTCATACCACAGATACTGTTGGAGACCTAGTTATCTCTTTTTTTATTTATTGTGATTACATGAATAGCCCAGGAGCACTTCTTAAGAAAAATGTTGCCTGACTTGTAATATCGGTGATAGTGTCTACAGGTACTGGGATATTGTATATCTTAACCCATAAAAGGGGACTGCAGTGCTGTGACTCAGCTTTGAACTACTTTTTGTGCAAAGAAAACCCTAAAGATCAACAGCCTTTATCATTACACTGCTTGTCCAACTGTGAGAGAAAGCAGAAGGGATTGGCACGTTATGGAAAGTTTCTTGCCATGGCTGCTGATTGTGGATTCTCATCTATGAAATGTAGACCCCATCCACTGGGAAACACAGGATTATTGAAGTATTTTGTGGAAATATGCTTTTCTTCTTAATTAAACAATTACATAAAAAACTGCAAGATAAATTTCTTTGGTTTTGGTTTTGTTTCTCCCCTCCTCCAACTTCTTTCTTCAGTAAAATGAAACAAAAGAAAACCAGAAAAATCTGACAATTAAAATAAACTGTATACCATTGAAAAATTAGGAAAATACTGAGAATACAGATTTTCTGATCCTGATAAGCAAGAATTGCTAACTGTTTCCCAGTTATTTGAATTCGATAAACTATCTTACAAGGTTCCCAAACCATGGATATACAGCAATTCTCAGTTCCTGTCTCGTCACTTCATAAATACTGGGGGGGGGGGGAGTTTGAAGAGTTTAGTTTCTTCTAAAATGTAATTCTTAATAAGTGCTGGTAATTAGTAGTTTAGAACCTGATTTGTTAAAATACCTTTGTGAGGTATAGTGTCCCTGTCAGGTAAGAGTTATGTCTGTCAATGTGCTGTAGTAGTTTGGTATAAAAAATTCTTTTTTTTTCTGTCCTGGAGCAAGTATTTCTGTCCCAAAATGTTAATAATTTTTAACTAGAAACACATGAAATGAAGAAAATATAGTATATAGTTAGATCTTGAAGATACCTTCTTGTAAATGAAATAATTTTTTTCAGTACGGTTATGTGAATGTAAGAATTTATATTGAAAAAGAAGTAACTAAAAGAAAAATGTCAAATAATAAAAATGCTTTTCCCAAAGTATTGCCTTTTTACTGGATTTTAGTATATGATAGTTGTGTTAGGGGCTGGTTTCTCTGTTTCTTTTTAAATTAGCTTATTATAGTTTCACTAGAAAGGCAAAGTTGTTTCCCACTTTTCTTCTGATTCTGTGCTTAACACTCAATGTTGGAAGTAATCCAAGAGCACTCAGGGATGTCATTTATCAGCAGTCACTTTCCCTTTTTCCGTGAGCTGGGATTCCTGAAAAGGATGTCTGTGTCTGTCAGACTGGAGGTACTGAGACAATTAAATAATTGCATATTTATTCCAGTTCTCAGGAAGGTTTTGCAGCCGGTGCTGAATTAATCAGATTTATGGCTTCATGGGACATGGTGCTTGGGCTGGCTAGTTTCAGGGTGGCTTTAGTAAGTGGGTGGAATAGCAGCTGCAGTGTGCCTAAACCTCAGACTCAGTCTTTTAAGGAACATGAAAAAGCTGGAAATTAATTTACCTCTCTAGAGTCTATCATGCTGCTTGGAGGAGGTCTCTCTTGTATCTCACTTTCTGCCTTAATGGAAGTGCAGCAGAAGAGCATGCAAAATAGACAGAACTTGACATTTAGTAACTTATTTAAACTATATTTGATTTTGTTAAATTGATATGAAAATGTTTACATTTATTGCCATTCAAGTTTTTCACAATTTTTTCTACCGGTAGTCAGACAGAGCAATGACAGCTTTTCTAGGATGGACCGAGTCATCTATATTAAGTATGGCATGTTATATTGTTTATTAAGAAGATAACTGTTAAGATGTGTATTGATTAGAGGGGGAGGTAATTCCCCCCTTCTATTTCTCTCTCATGAGACCCCACCTGGAATACTGTGTCCAGTTCCGGAGCCTCCAACCAGGAAGGACATGGAACTGTTGAGTCAAGTACAGGGGATGGCAACAAAGATAATCAGAGGGCTGGAGCACCTCCTCTATGAAGACAGGCTGAGAGAGTTGGGTGGTTTTCTTCTAGTTTTGTGTTTGTTTTTTTGTTTTTTTTTTTTTTTCCAGTCTGGAGAAGGCTCTAAGAAAATTTTATAGAGACGTTCCAGTACCTGAAGGGGCCCTACAAGAAAGTTGTGGGAGGGACTTTCTACATGTAGTGAAAAGACAAGGGGTAATGTTTTTAAACCAGAATAGGGTAGATTTGGATTAGACATTTGGAAGAAATTCTCTAGTGTGAAACACTGGAACAGGTTGCCCAGGGAGGCTGTGGATGGAAGTGTTCAAGGAACACTCATCTCTGGAAGTGTTCAAGGCCAGGTTGGATGGGACTTGGAGTAACTTGATCTAGTGGGAGGTGTCCCAGGCCATGGCAGGAGGATTGGAACTAGATGCTCCTTAAGGTCTCCTCCAAACAAAACCATGCTATGATTCTGTGATTCTATGGTTCTGTGAGTAAGAAGTAGGTAAAATGGTGTGGTAAGGAAAATGGAGTAGTTTTTGGACTTCGTAATATTCTGTTTGCATATGGAATGACAATTACAGTGGTGGTAATTGGGATAAGTCATAACCATTGACCATTAAAAGTTTGTGGTTTTGGGTTTGTTTTTTTGTTTTGTTTTGTTTGTTTGGGTTTTTTTTTTTGTGCTAGGTAGCCATTCTGACTCGTCAGATGTTCTCTCCCATCTGCCTTGATATTTCTGCATTAGTTCTGGTACCAAAGAACTGGGGAAAAAAATAGCAGTATAGGGAAAATGAACATGGGAATACTAAGAATCATATGTGTATGTGTATGTAACAGGGAAAGGGAAATGACTATTAGCCCTCTGGTAGAAAATTTGCTGTTCAGTGTAGGGACACAGTACAAGAGAGGTTCGTGTTCCTGAAGAGGCAGGATGGAACTTGTAATGGTGTCAGAATAGAAAAAGCAAAGACACCAAGGCTGTGGGAGCTCTGGTGAATAGGTGTATAAATGTCTTCTGACATTTGTGAATTAAATCAGGAAGCTATCTTTGTGTTCTGTGATGATCATGAGTAAAACATGTGCTGAGCTTTGTGTCCTGTGACATTTTTAGTGAAGCTGATGATTGAATCACCTTAATTCTTTTCCATATTATTGGTTTTAAAGGATTCCCTGATCAAACAACGTTACCTATAGCCAGGCAGGCAAGGTGTGTAAAGTTGTTACAGCTACCTATACATAGATAGATAGATAGATAGATAGATAGATAGATGGGTCTACCTGTATGTGGAAGAAGATTCAATGAATGAATAAGTACTGGTCTCTCTTGTAGGCTTGATGCTTAGGATGCTTCTGATGGTAATGCCATACAAGATGTTTACTATGTTCTTTGACCTCACCTTGGTTTCATACTAAGCAACACAATGAAGTAAATGAAGAGTTTATATTATATGCTGTCCTGTAATAATAGCAAGCCATTTTTTACAAGCAGCTTTTGAATAATTAAGAGGTGAGATAGGTGAACTGGAGTATTCAAAGCATGCCTGAATTACTGAAAGGAGTTAATAACAGTTGGAAGTCCTGTGGTGGATTATTCCTTGATAAAGCTCTATTTGAAATACTGCAGTTAAAATATTTTGGTCTGTCGTGTTTTGTTGCTCAATTGATACCATCCCACAGTTTGAAACCAAAGAAATGGGGTCTTCTTTATGGTAAGATCCATTTGAAATTTTCTCACTGAATTGACCAAAAGTCGCTAACACCATATAATTATGATGTATTGACAGGTGTTATTTCCTTTTCCTTTAAATGTAAACTATTCTAATTGTTTAATCCTTATCTTAGTGTAGTATTGTGCATATTTTTTTCTCTATCCTTGTTTTATCATGTTATGACAGTTTGTCAACTGGAGCATTCTTACTGTTGAACCAGAACACTGAATGCTGTGTGCTTCTAGCCTGCCCTTCCCTTTAGAAGATGTCCTGCTGTGCAATTGTCTATCTCCTAGGCTACCATAACCTAGATTTACTATTTTTGTCATACTTTTTGTAAGGAAACAGAAGTTTTGCAAGTTTATACAATCATACTCTATGTGTCTGTTGCCCACAATAATTCTTGAGCCTGTTGATCTTCTTCAAATAAATCTGATGGAGAATTAGGGGCCTCAAAGTTACTAATATCCATGAAAACAGATAGCCTATGTAAACGAAACATGAAAAACAGTGCATCTACTGAGGAAAAAGGCTGCAACATATTAAGTATGTCCATACTGTTATTCATAAGTTCTCTTACAGATCTACTTGATTTTGTTGTTTATGTTGCTTTCATCACCATTTTTTTGCTTATTCAGTCCATGTCCCACTGCAACTACATGTGCAGAACTACTTGTAATGTGTTATTGAAGATTTTTCGTTGACAATTACTTCATAGGATTAATCCTCTAAAATTTGGTAGGAATCCCCGCTCCTTCAAATATAGCTTGTGTTTTATAAAGGGAAACTGCTGTCTTTTTTACTTTAAATACTAAAAGGTATTATTTTTCACTTAAGAAAGAGTAAAATTAGTGGGAAGATAATTGTGGACTGTTTTCTGAATTTTGGCCATAGGAGTAAAATGTTTGTGAAAATGTGTTACTCTGAGACTTTGTAGGAGAATGTACTTGCAACAGAGAATGAATATGAACTTTTGAGTTATATTTGCATCTAACTACCATAATGGTCAATGTGTATGACAGCCTATCCAGGAAAGAATTTGTATTGAATGGCAAATTTTTAATCCTTTTTCATTTTTTATAGTTGAAAAAATTCTTTGTGGCAGAAATCAATTTCCTTGGAATGGCATTCTGCTTCCCTAAGAAGGTCTTCCAGTTCCCAGTTTATGCATACCTTGACCACATCCCTTCTAATTTCAGCAGAAAGTAAGTCCAGGCCATAGACAAAAGTCTCTGCACTAAGTAACACTAAATAAAAGCATTTTAAAAAATATACTTAAACTTGAAAATTTAGTCTTCCTAGTGCAGTGAGGGAGCTTATGTCCTGAGGAAACAAATAATGTGGCACAAAGTAACAAAGAACAGAGGAAAGGTCATTCAGAGGAGTTTGAAATAATGCCATATGAACAGCCTTACTTCAGGCATGTTCTGTTTTTTAAATGCTTTACTTTTGCAATCTCAGCATTCTTTTAATGCAAAAGATTACTTTTTAAAAGACAGTTTTTGTTTAATCTTAATAAAATTCCATTACACAGATTTACTGACCTCCTATTTGTCGCAATGTTGTGAAATTTAGGTCTACTCCTCAGACTTCACTATTCCATCCAACTAGCTGCAACTCTATGCTGTGGTTCATTGTGGTATGCGAGGAACTACAAAAAAAGAAAAAAAAAAGAGACAAACATTGCAGGTAGACCTAATAATTATATATTATGAATTATTTAATATATCTTAGAGATGATACATCTATGTGTTATATGTTGTTCAACAAGACCCCTAAGCACTTTAAGCTATCTGTAAAAGAAAATTGCTTTTTTCCACTTGCTTAAATGCACCCTCTGCTGGGGTGAAACACAACAGCTGTGAAGTGCAATGTGATCTGTAAGCACAAGTGTTCAGGAATTCTGTTTTATGGTTCATCTGAACTACTGAGAACAGCCAGAATACAAGTACATTCCTCTTAAGACAAGACTGGAAATTGATCTAATGTTTATTCACAGTGAAGAATGTCACCTGTATAATACTGAGTCAGTGCCGGTTTTCATGTCTTAAAACCTGATTCTGTATGTGTATTCACAGGCTAAATAGATTTAATTTCTGGTATTTTCATTTGTTTTTCATAAATTTCATGTTAGGCAGCCTTATTGATTTTTGTTAAATGAAACTAAAAATAAGGTCAAGAAACTGTTGTGTTTGTTGCTGTTCCTATGTTGTGAGTCAAAACACTTGGTTTCTTTTCAGAAAAACTGCATTCTGGGTGGTTGTTCCCACTTTAAAGATACCACAACAAAAGACAAGCTTGTCTTGAGCTTCTTATTGCTTCTGCAAGCTGTATTAATTTCCTAAGAGTCTTCCCTGAGGTGGTAATGAGTGCCTATGTATGGGGACCAGCACCAGAGGTCTCTTTAGGGAAAGAATGTGCTTTTGTTAGCTCTTTTTGATGAATTATTATTATTATAAGCCCTTCAGAAACCCTGCAGATAGCATAAAGGAATTGAAAAAGAAAGTTTTCACTCTTCTTGTAAAAACAGGACTCCAAATAGAAGGAAGGTTGGCACTAGGTATCCATTCCACAGAGAGGAGGTGGGTTTTGCAGAACATGGGTTAGTAGGAAGAAAGTCCTAAAGTACAAGTGGAAGTAATGTCCCACCCCAAAATGAGTGAAGTAGGGATGAAGTAGGGATTTTTAAAAATCATGATTTATTTATTTATTAGCTTTTTTCTTTTCCAGTCTTTTTTCATCTAGCAGTAACCAGTAACCAGTCTGACGTACTAGAGCAATGTGTTGCTTAATCATAAAACTTCATCTGGGAAGGCCAGTGAAATAAAGAAACTTTACAAGGAAATAGAATTTTGCTATATATTCTCTAAACATAAGGGGATTACTTGGCTTCCTGTGTCTTTTGAGCATGTCAGACTCTATATTAAAACTGTCGTAAAGCTTGCTAGAGTTCATCCTCTAGGGATTTTCCTTTGGTCTGTCAGTCCACAGACAAAGAAAATATGTCCAGTCATATTTAGCCATAAGTTGACCGTCTCTGCCTTTTGATTATGAATATTTTTATACAATACAAAAATATTTTCAGTTACAGTATATCTGATAATAGCATTCATTGGCACTTTCTGATCAACAGTTTCTGCAACTTTCTACTTGGCCTCTTCATAAGAATTCATTTGGGTGTTCGACATCAGGAGAATCTTTGCTCAAGTAACACTTATTTTCCCCCACAAAACTTTAGAGTTCCCCATGAAAGACAGTTTCATAAAATCTGATACAGTGCAGTGCTTTGAGCTTCATTGTTCAGTGAAACATTCCCATGTCTCATACATCCCAATATACATCATTTCTAACCCGTAACTGGAGATCTGCATAGGTATATGCCTGCTGCTCCCACACAAGGCCTTGCTTCAGCTGTCCCTACACAAAAGAACATTTAGCTGTTGCTTCCATTTAAGTTGAGTGACAAGTGCCAACTAAACTCCTTTTTCTAACCATGTCAGTGACTGATGGCAGACATTATCTCCTTACAATGCAACTCTCTTTATAAGGCAACCTGTGGCTCTGAGATACTAGAATATGGTGCTGCAGCTTATCAGGAAATCTGATTTTCAACCACCACCTATGGCTTACTGTTCTTTTCTGACAGTACATCTTATTTCATCTGACATTTTGTTTGGGTTGGAAAGTTAATGGGAATAATAATATTTCTATCTGAGAAAGCCTTGCACACTAGCTAAAGTTGTTTGTTGTTCAAGTGTGCCTTGATAAGTCTTCTTCCTGTGGAACTTTATGTACAGAACCTGGTCAAAAATGCACTTTCAGAAATTTTCAAAATTATAGAAAACATCTAATAATTATATTGCAAAGCTCTATATTGTATGTTTTATCCCAATTAATCCTGATCCAGTTGAGTATAATGATTCTTTATTGGGGCAATTACAATGTGGGATTTTGTTTTATTCAAATAGGTTGCTGCTATATAGCTAGATTAATGTGAAATTTCTACATAAGCCATATACAAGTCTGCCATCAGACTCCCAGACAAGACATCTGAAGGAAGTGCATTAAGATATTTAAAAATTATTTTTCTCTTTTTCTTCACAGTTCTGAAAAGTAACCCTGTGTTTTGGTCTCAGTGTACTACAAAACTGAAATCTGTATTTAGAAAAGTTATCTAACTGCAGATTGGACAGGGGAATAAATAAGTAGAAGTTAAATTTGAGTTGGAGTTTTCTTCCAACTTCTTCCAAGTCAAAATAATCTGAGAAGAAATTAATTTTTTAGTGGGATGGGATGCCTCGTGGGCATTTATAGGTTGATACATACAAAGGTTTGCATGCTCTCATTTCAGTTACCAATATTTTCTATAATTTTGTATCTTATCAATTAGGAATGTGAGCTACTAGAATTTCCCAATGAAATATTTGTTTGTTCTGCTGTTTTGACTTCTATCTAGAATACTGAATTTCTGAGGTCAAGAAATAAAGAATACAGATAAGAAAAATAATTCTGTCTTCTCACGCAGAGGGTAATGCATCTTCTCCTTTGGTTCAGAATTGTAGAAATACTTCTTCATATGTTTATGTAGAATACTCCTCTCTCTGTAAGTTCAGAGTATTAATCTGCAGCATAGTTCACCTCAGTCATAACTGAGCATCTGGTTTTGGGCACTGGTTTTGGGTTTTGGGAAATAACACAACACAATCTGAATACCTTTTCTGCCTACTGCTGAAGGGGGGTGACTGGGAAGGGATCTGAAAATAAGCAGAATTTTGTCACTCTTTCCCAGGTTTCTCAGATGAGCTGCGTGATCGATAAGCAAGTGCCCCACCATGTTATGATTCTCTTGTTTATAGTGCTCAGTGCTCTTAGAATATTATGATTTAATCTGACTTATAGTCTTGTTTCTGGACAGCTGTGTGAGTATCTCGGTAATATTTTGTAAGGTCATATTGTTAATAATCATAACCTAGTTCATAATCAACATCAGAAAAATGTACTAAGGGCTGATGTGGGTTCAATGTATCCCATGATGACAGAAAATTGTTCCTGATTGTTCCAACTTGGTGCGGGGGAGGCAATTAGAAACCCTAACCATTGAAAAAGAGAAATATTTATCACACTCAAGGTTTATAATTACCAACAAGAGCAAAAAAGCTTTAAAAAGCCATATATCAGATATTAAGTAGCTTGCTGCAGTTTGTCTTTTCCATGCAAAGAATTTTGTGTGTCACTTGTGCTGGCAAAATTCCACTCAAAATAGTTTTTAACCAGCTTGTCAAGGTAGAAGTCAGGTGAGGAGCTAGAGTTTGGTTTGTTTTGGTTTTTTTTTGTTGTTGTTTTTTGGGGTTTTTTGCAGGCAGTAATGAAACATTAAGCTTTTGGAGAATAAATAACACTAGCTTTTTTCTTTTCAGTCTATTCTACAAAAATATGTTTGCAGGGCTGCAAACATAAAAATCAAACTTCCTTGAACTGAATGTACAAATCGCTATTTATGCAGTGTGCAATTGGCCTGCTTTCCAGTCCAGCAGTTTACTTTAGTTTGAGCATTCCAGAAAATGTTATCTGTAAGTAGTACAGATTAAATATAAGAAGGAATATTATTTTCCCTTTTCTTTTCTTATACTTCATGTTTCTGGTTTTGAATCTTGCCCTCTGAAGGTTCTCACTTGTGGAGAGATTTGTTTTGTTATTTTTCAGCAAAAGCAGCACTTTTACCAGCTGTAATGCTGACCCATAAATGGAGTATCTGGTTATATGGAACATATCGTCTTATATAAAATCCCCTCGTATTTGTTTCAGACCTAAAAGACACTTTAGTGTAACTTATGCATATGTCATGCATGCATATAGCATGAATTTTTGAGTCCTGCATAAAGAAATTAAAACATTTCAAAATGGCTGTATGTGGCCATATGCTTACAAATAAGTGAATAGTAGTAACAGTTTGGAACACTGGGCAGTTAAATTGTATGAGTATTTTTAATTGTGGAGAATTCAGACATTATTCATAATCTCTAAATTCTTGAACTCCATAAGCAATATCTAGCATCTGTACTTTCTTTAAAAAGTTACAATTCTTGTGGGTTTTTTCATCAACTTTGACCCGTGGTTCAGTGAATTTGCTGTAAGGGTTTAAATTTGTATAAAGACATATCTCTAAAAAACCAGCTACTGTAAAGCAATTTGAGATTTGGCAGCTGTGAGTTGTGCAGTAGAGTGGGATTTCAGATTTAATAGATTACTTGCATTTCTAAATTTCAAGCAGTTGTCAAATGGTTGTCCTGATCTCTGGGAAAGGTAAGGGATAAGTAGGAATACATGTCTTTATAATCAAGTCTGGATTTTATAGTCTATTGTGACCACTGGGTAGAAGAATGCTTTTATTTGAATATGGAATCTATACGAAGAAAAAATGACCCTGTGTCTGATTTCATTAAGAATATCTTGTATAGTAAATATAACATGAGTTGGACTTGACTTTGTTATTTTATGCTTGTGACGATTACATGTATTAGGTTTTTTTCCAAGTAGCCTGCCCAGTACTAATTAAAACCAGAGAATTTAACTTTTGTGTCCTTTTGTAAAAATGAAACTGTTTGGCTTAATATCTTGACTGTAAACTGAAAGGAATTTCACAAGTCTGTGTTGGATAATTTGTGAACTCCTAATAAAAGGGGCTAGGTAACATTTGTCCTGATCCTATGCTTGTTTACATTGCAGATTTAGAAGGTGTTTTCAATACTTGATGCATAAAAATACCCAAAATGATTTATTTACAACATGGCATTTAAGAAATTACACTGCCGTTGCATGCTTTTCTAGGAACTCTTATTTGTATGGGAGCAACAGACTCACTCAGTGGAAATAAAAGAAGTGAAGTAGCCTGAAAAGTATCACATGATGGCACTGTTTCCATTTCCACCTCCGATATTATGAAATAAAGCTATAATAAACTGGTATTAAAATGGTATGTAATGCCGATGTACTTTGTATAATTTATGTAAAAGAAAAATCTAACCACTGTGGTTATGACTATAGGTATTAAAATGGATGTATGGATTTCTCAGGAAAGTGTTTTGTGAAACTTTGCATATTTATAATATTCCTTATTTTGATTGTACAGCAAGGGTTCTGAACAATATGTAATGTTTATGAATGCTCAACTGTACAGATTCATTTCAAATTGTGTTAGGAAAAAAACCTGCTAATTGTTGTGTAAATTAGATGTTTTATTTTTTGTTTTGATTTTATTATGGAAAGAAAGCTAATGGCTGTCCTTTTTGTATTTAATATAAAGCCTTTTTGTAGTAAATTAGATCATTAATACAGACACATTTTTAAAAAATGCAAATGAGCTTTCCATGAGCAGAAAAGAGCTTAAAGTGTAGTAAGGTCAGGAGCAAGATCAGACATATTTGTAAAATGAATTATATTCAAGTAGGGATATGAGGGAAAATATGAATGTATAAAGTTCAGTGATTTATAGTATATAGGTATTAGATGTCATATTTTTTCATTTTTAGATATTCTGATTGAATACCTATAAGTGTTCATGTTCTTTCTAGTAATATAAACAATCGCCTCTAAATTAATATTTTCTATTTGTGGAATCATCAATATTTTTAACAAAAACCCCCACATTTCTGATTTTTATAAAATATTATTTTTTAAAAGATGGTGGGTGTGATTCTACCACACTGCAGTTTATTTTAAAAGAAAGTAAATATCCCATCATTCTGTCATATGAAAATTAGACCATTTTCTACATTATACTATACTGGGGAACACTACAGAAACAAAATAAAACAAAAACCCTGCAAGAGAAAGTAAGAAAAATAATCTCTGGTGATGCAGAGTTAATAGCTGGGGCTTGGATATGTGCCAGCTTGGGTGCTTGCACTCTAGGAATGTCCTCTGCCAGCATGAACTTCTCAGCAGCACGAGGGTCTTCTGTGTCTTTTTCGGTTTGAGAGCAGGGGCAACAGAAAAGGCATGTTAAAAAAATCTGTCATGTAAAACTTCACTTCTGTCTAGTGAATTATGAAATGTAACTAAATAGAAGAGGGTGTAATAAATTATCCTGAACTTTGTCAGTAGACTGGTTTTAAATAATAACAAAAAGTGGCTTCAGAAGACCTTAAAAGGCATATATTTTATACAGCATATCACAACATTTAGTCACAAAAGAAAATTGCTCTTGTTGCTAAAATCAGTGGTAGAAATTCACTGTACTGGCCTATTAAAATGTTTTAAAAGCCATTTAATATCTTTAATTTTCTAGCTTTAGTCAATAAACGATATTTCCATACTTCTGATTGGATGTAATAAAATATTTTCTAGATAGCCTGATTGAAAGGACTGTTTCAGTTCTACACTACTTCTCTCTCAGTATCTGACAATTTGCTCTATTGTATTATGCTAGAGCTACAGATAATAATTATTACTATTATTTTGAATGTTTTAGCAAAGTTTTAAAGAAGATCTAGTGACATAGCTGGGCTCACATAATAAATTTCAATATATAAGAAAAAAGCATTCATTACTCACAGCTGTCAATTCATTTGTATGTCCCATTTGTTCATGTATGAGGTGAAGAATTTCAGAATACAGTAAATCAAGACTTCTCTGCTCAGTGTATTTCACCATGCAAATTACTTACAATTTCAAAATGCCAGTGTTACTTTTCAGGACAAATTTCATACAATCATAATTCTGTGATTATTCATCCAGTTTAATTAATTCAATTAAGTAAGTCTGCTGTCAGGTGTTCGTTTAATAATTGAATCAACATGCAGATACATAATAAGCATAAAAGCATTTCTATGGCTGCTGTAAATTTAGATCCAAAAGCATCTGCTATTCCACTACATTTGATATAGATTATTCTATAATATTTCAGTAATGGGTTGCACAAAGGCTGCCTTTTAATTCTTTGCTTTCTCAAATGTCTTTATATATAATGGTTTAAAACAGAAGGTGTTCAAAAGAGGGTGACCTTTTTCCATTACCATAGTTCCTGTCATTAATGCATTATAATTCTCTTTAGAAGTCTGGAAAAAATGTATATATGTGCACTCTGTAGCAGGTATGAATCAAAGTGTGTTAGTGAAAGTTAGGAATTGTCTGTTATTACTAAAAAAAAAAAAAAAAAAAGGGGGGGGAAGAAAAGAAAAACGTGAGGAAGTAATTTTATTGTTATTTTTACTGTGAAAGTTTAAACAAACCTTACACTTTATACAAAGCAGTTACAGACTTGAAAGTTTTGGCATCTGTAATCTAAAAGAACAGCAGTTGACTTCCTCAGATTTTTAAAATTATATGCCCCTTAACTAAATTTAAAGCCAATAAAATGTTGTATTAGGCTGGATTGTGTATAAAAGCCAGTAATATATCTCCATCCTCTGCAATGTATTACCACAGATCTTATTTTAATACTATATATATTAAAAAACATGGTAAATGATTCACTTGGCATGCTCTCAATGGTGCTTGATGTCATAATTATTGTAAATATTAATTGCTGTGCTAAAAATGTAAGCAGGATGACTTTGTATTAGATGAAAAATGAAAATAGTCTGTGTACGGGTAAATAGATAATCATACAAAAGTAATTGGGGTTTTAAAACCCCAATCTATTCTGCCAGCATGAGCTCGTTTGCATGTTAATCACAAGAGTGATTTCCTACTTCACAAGGAAGTCCACACTCTTTCATAACCACTTTTAATTGCATTTAAAATGTTGCAGGGTTGGGATATTAGAAATGGAGGCGTATCAGTGTCAAATTAATAAAAAATGTTTCTGAAAATCTTTATAGGCTACAGATTATAATATTATGATCTTTTTTTGTTAGAATGTACAAAATATGTTAGAATGTATTTTGAGTGAGGCATGTTAAATGATAAAACCATTAATTTTTACATGTGTTGTCTTTAGAAATTTGATAAATAGAATTCTAATTGTAGCTGGAAATAAGAGAATGCATTTTATTAGTAACTTGTTTTATAGATTTACTGTACTTGATATATTCTTTCATTAATTTCCCGTTTATTGATAAAATAGTAAATTAGCAAGAGTTAAAAGTATGTGTTTTTAATCAACCATAAGGCAATGTGACAATAGAAAGGTGTAAGCTCAATTTCCTTCAGTTATACAGCATTTAAACTGTATTTATATTCAGAGGAATCCAGTTAATGATTTTAATGGAAAATAATTTCCCTGCTTTCATGTATAGATTTTTACTACTTATTTTGAAACTGTATACTAAACACAATAGATACCAAGAAAGCAATTACAGATCAGAATTCATATACTTTATGTATGCTGTATGCTGTCAGTTGAAATTGGTACTAGAGTAAATTGTGAAAAAATTTAGGTATTCAGTAATATTTATAGCTAACTCTACCTTCAGAATTAGAGGTAGGAGTAAGAATAGTAGAAATCTACTTAGCAGTTCTTTTTTCCCTTAATGTTCAAAGCTGTGTGGTAATAAACGGACAACATTTTAAGTGATTTTGTGATATTCATATAAGCTTCAACAGAGCTTCCTCAGTAATCTGTAAAAGGCCAGTTGTCAAAGTAAAGACAAAATGACTTGTTCTCTGAAGAAAGGAATGAAGAAATGTAGCTCTCTAATAAAATAGTGTAAGTTCACAATGGTTACAATGTGATCAGTCTCAAAGATACAAAAACTAATTTTTAGTCAAGCTGTTAAAAATTATATATTTAAGAAGATGAAAAGTTTGAGGATTAAAGAAAAATCACTCACAATTTTAAAGAGGGTATATTTGCTTTCATCACCAGGTGTTCTTTCTAATATAAATTACCAAGATGATGTTTCCATAACATAGCTTGGGGTGCTCTGGAGATTAAAACTACCAAAACAGACCTATTAAATTTTTCATAGGGAGGGTCCACCAGGGATAATAAGCCAATATTCCTTGTCCCATATTCCAGATGTTTTATGTAATTCTGCATCTTTCTAAACCTAAATCGTAGCTTTTCCAGAAAAAATGTACTATGGAGACTGAGATGAAAGGCAAGAACTGTTGAAATGTTAATTTTACTATCTGCTGTTGAGGTCTGTTACCTTTTTTGTATTTTTTTCTTACTCCCAGTAGCTCAGTTCTGTTTTATGAATGTTGTGGTATTTCAGTTGTTTGAAGTTTTGAAACTCAGAGCATGACTTTGACTTAGCAAAACACAATGCCACATGGTGTGTGACACACTGATGGATAGGCTTTGATCCAAATGATTCAGGCTCTTTCTACTTTCAGCTTGTTTCTGGATGATAAAAACAAAGTTTAACAGTAAATTGGTTATAACAATGATCCTTGTAACATAAAACCAGAATAAATAAAATAATATTTTTCTGCAACTGTCAAGTGATAGTGTAATAAGAAGTAATATATTTAGGTGGTTTTGGTGTGGGTTTTTTTCCACGTAGAACTTTGACATTTCAAACAGATACTTGGGTTATTGCACAGTTATAGAATATTTCTGAATTGCTCTGAAACAGTCAACATATTAAAATAAAGCACTCCTATGCTTCATGCATCAGTTACCAAACATGATGAAATAAATATATCAGGCCAGCTCTTCAGATTCCCAGTCCTTGGTCTCTTGCTGTAGCCTAGTGGTGACTGACTAGCAGAAGAGCCTATGACTGCTATTCCTGCTATAATTTGGAACAAACATAGATCTGTTCTAAGTGGACTGATGTGTAATTGGTTTTTTTTTGATCCAACACAAGATACAGCTGGTAAACCAGGATTATACAAAGGGAAAGAATAAATGCATTGTAAAGGGAGATTCTTTTGCCTCCCATTCAGGGGCTGTTGTAGGAACAGCTGAATATACGGGGCTACTGCCCTGTCCAGGGCTTTTTTCCACTGGTTGTTTTCATCATAGTTGTTTAGATGCATTGTTCTGAGATAGTTGTCTCTCAGCACGACTTCTTTTATTAATGAGTTTCCTAAACCTGTTACTTTTATTCTTTATAATTTATTACACTGCAGTTTCTGAAAGTAAGACTTATATGCAGACTTCTGCTATTAAAGGCTAATGCCCTGATATAAATACTTAATGAATGCTTATCACTGTCTTATATTTGATGTTCCTGATCCCTTAGCAATTGAGTTGTTAACTTTTTTCTCTGTTTCACTTTTTTTTTTTTTTCCCTTTTCTTCCTTTTTTCATTCTTTGTTTTGGTGGAGAGGATATATTTTTTTTCTTTTCTGGAAGACTGGAAAATGACTAAGATCACAGAATGGCTAGTTTTGGAAGGGACCTTTTAAGATCAGCTAGATCCAGCCTTTCTGCCATGGGCACGTTCCACTAGATGAGGTTGCTCAGGGACCCATCTAAGCAGATCTTGAACACTTCCAGGGAGCAAACTTCCACAACATCCCTGGGTAACCTGTTCCAGTGTCTTACCATCCTCTTAAGAAAGGAACAGTTGAAACAGTAAATTGACAAGTAAATAGTAAGTTGACATAGTAAAGAAAAGATGAAGGTACAATGTGTACTGGGGAAATGCAGAAAGTTTCAGGAGAGAGACTGTGATAAAATGTTAGAATTAACTTAAATTAACCTATCTTGATTGAACCCAAGCAAGTTGGGTTTTATAAAAAATTCCACAATGTTTTCATCCCTCCAACTGGAAAGTTGATGGTCCAGTTATTTTGATCTCAAGCTCTTTTAGAAAAAAATACAGGAAGATTGCCCTCCTGAGTCTAAACTAAGAAACTAAGTGACCTTTGTCTATGTTTTCCGTGTTCATGAGAGAGAAGCCTAGGGAAATTTGTTTGCCCCTTTTCTACATTATAAAGATGAAAAGAGGAAGAGAAAAATATAAACTCTTTTATGCAGGTGTTTTTCACCTCTGAGAAGAAACAAGTGAGGAAAAAAAAGAACTAATTTCTGAAGAGACTTCCTCCTTTGCCCAGTGATGTCTACACTGCCTTAAGGTGTGCAACTGAAACAGTTTGGAGAATTCTGTCAATTCCCAAATATGCATTGAACTTTTCTAAATCCATCTTGTTTGGCCATGACTTTAAACCAAGTCTATCCAACTACAAATTTATAAGAGGACATCGATAATCTAGTTGTTTTGCTGATTCTGTATCTTTGGAGAAAAAGATCTTCCTGGGAAAAATAGAGGGACTTTTTTTTTTTTTCTTTTCTTTTTTTCTTTTTTTTTTCTTGTCACTACTTGGCAGATTATTAAATCTCTGAAAATGAAATGTATTTGATTTTATTCTTGCTCTTATAGGCAGTATTAATAATGCTGTTCTTTTACACATTTAAGATTTTTTTCTTTGTATTTTATTTTCTTCTTTTGCCATAGTTTAAGTATTAGGGTGGAAAAGTGGGGCAAAATGATCCTTTTATCTTTTAAACATGTACAGCCAGTGATTGTAACCATTTTCCCTAAGCTGTTTCCATAGTTTGTTTCTACTTATTTCCTAGAGGCAGGATGGTGTGATGTTCTGCAGCAATTCATGTTAGTTATTATGAATTTTGCACAGTTTTTAGCTCCAGTCCTTTAATGTCTATTGTTAGAAAAAGCAGCAGAGTTTTCTAGTTTGGTCAGAAGTCCTATAAGTGTGTGACGATGTAATGAAGAGTATTTTTGTTGGATGGCTGATAGCTCTTGATTTTCAGTTGGGACCAGTTTGCACATGAGAAAAAATTCCTCTACAAGTGTTGTGGCTGCACTGGATGTGGTTAAGGCCATCCCAGTGAGCAGTCTTTGGGCTCAGGCAGGTTGTGCCGTGTCACTTGTCCCATTTAAAAAACCTCCAGCCCAGGGCTGAGCATCCTGATGCTGCATGTCCTGCGTGGAGTACGTGGTGTGGGTCTCTTTGAACCAACTCCTGCTCTCCATACCCTAAGAAAAGCAGCACAGTGTCTTCTGTCCTTGTCTCTATGCTGTCTATCCCTTCACTGCCCATTCCCACTGCCCAGACAGGGAGATCTCCACTGCACTGTGTAGTGAGAGCAGTCCTGGTTGTGTGTAGACCCTCAGCCCATGGCTGGGCATTGCCCATAGTGGTGCTAAGTGACACTGGCAAGGATGAAATGATAATAGGCAATTGCAGTATTAGGCTTGAGCCTGTGCTAGTTTTTAAGTCTAGCTTTTGAATAAGGTGTGCTACTGCTGTGGTTTAAGGCAGAAGTTGTATTTTTGGGAGAAGTGTAGCTTCAGAATTCCTGTGGTCATTGTCTTGCAGCACATGGGATTCTTGTAGAACAATGCTGTGGGCTCTAGGCTTAGGACACCACGGATGACATGGTTCAGATCCATGCTGTTGACCTGGAACAGGCCCAGGAATTGGTTGTCCTTTTAGTTGTGTCTAGATTTCTCCTTGGAAACTACTGGTCACCTTGCTTGACTTCTTCCAGAAGAAAGCCTGGAGATGAACTAATATACATGAAATGTGATGGTCATGGTCAGAGAAGGAATGCAGAAGCGTGTCAGCTGTCTGGTCGTGTGAATATGCCCCAACATTTTAACTTTGTTAATTGGGGTTTTTTTTGTATTTTGCTTTTTTTCCTGAAATTTAAGGGACGTTAAGGGAAAAGAAACTAAGAGGTATGAGCTTAGAGTTTTATGGGAAGAAATTGTGAAGAACATGAAATGGATAAAAAATCCAACTAAAACAGGATGATTGCTCCTGTAAAACCTACTGAAATTTCTCTCAGGGAGCTGATTCAGCTGCTGCTGCTTCTACAGATTCTTCTACCCACCTAGCCCACATGTCCAATTTTTTTTTCTTACTAAATATATTTTAAAGGATATTTGCTCTTTCAATTCTGAATTGGGAGAAGGAAAGACCTTGAATTCCCCTAGTTTGATATCTGTTGCTTCATCCTACGAGAGCTCCTGCTTGCCTGATGCCACCTCTCCAGCAGCCCCTGTTGCCTTGCAACTCAGGAGCACTCTCTCCGTTGTGGACTGGAAGTAGAAACAACTGGGGGAAGCTACAAATACCTGGTATTTACTGAGACCAGTTCTTTTCATGCTGTTTCAGTTAATTTAATTAACATGGCTCTTATTTTTAGGAATTATTTTTGTCCACATTTGTAATTTGATATAATCACTTACCAGTGAAATGAGGGTCATACATATTCATTTCCTCTGAAACTATGGAAACACTCTGGCTTTTAGGCATATTTGCCATGTTATTTATTTTGCCCAGCTCATGCAATGTGTGTTGGGGTTTGTTTTCTTTGTTTGTTTTTTCAGGAAATGTGGACCTTGTCCTCATAAGTACTTACTGAAGGACTGAACCAGTTTGAACTTTACAATGAGTTTATTTAAATTTCTTTTCAATGCAGCAACAGTCTCACTGGACTGAGCCTTTAGTAACTGGTCCACAATTTGACATCTGTAATCATCTCTAAATATGGTAATTAAAGCAGAGCCATTTTTCGTGAAAGTCAGATGGGAAGAGAAATTCTCCTTTTATAACTAGGCATACATTTCTGGTAGAGAAGTCACTGCATCCTCACTGCAAATGGCTTGATGCTAGGAGCCTCAGCTGCTGGCCAGACAAGGCATGGAGGAAAATGGAACAGGTTGGGTCCTTTAAAGAGCATAACCAGCACACTGCAGCTCAGAAGAGAAAACCATAACAGGGGGCTCTTCCCTGTAGGTAGAGAGTTTTGAATCATCATTTTATATTTTGGGTTAGATTTTCACAGATTCACACAAAATACGCAATTGATCATTGCTTTGATATGAATTCTGCTGTTGAAGTAGAGAGCACATAAAAGAAGATCTGCTTACTATCTGTGGCTTTATACTGTTGTATAAAGAAGAACTGTTGCATGCAGAGCTAGTGAAAAGTTTGGAAAAATTAAGATATACTGTTTGGCTTTCAGTTTTTCTCTTATACTTATAAGCTTTTTGTATGGTTCTTCTGTTCCAAACAAGATAAATGCAGTTAGATGATTGCATCTTATATGGCTGTTATTAAAGAAATATTTTAAGAAGATATAATTGTTTGTTGTTGGTTCTTACAATCAGTTGAAATACTCATTGCTATTTAGACCATCTAGTTTTCTGTAGTTCATTTTTACATTTTTGGTCACATTCAAAGCTTGTGTGTTCCCTAATTGAGAGTACCATTTTTTTTGAAAGCCCGGGATTTTACTGTTCTCCTTTTTACTGTATCTTATTTTTTTTTTCTGGTCATTTGTCTCTTTTTTATTTGGCCTGCTATAGCTGTTCACATCACTGTACTGTTGTGATACTGTTGTGATAAATCAGGGAACTTCTTTTCTGTCCTCTGCTTTCTATCATGCATTATTAGTCTGTTCATAACCAGTCATATTGGGATCAATGTGTCACAATTTGAATAATTTTTGAATTTTGCTTAGTGATAGGTTAAATCATTATAATAGACCTTAGTTTTTCTTATTTTCTTATTTTTGTTATTTTCTTATTTTAAGTTGAATTATGCCTTTAACATTCTGGTTTTGTTTGAGATGGTAAATGAAAGATTCTCTGGGATTTTTTACTATCGGAATACAACCCTTTTTTTCTTGTGGTGAGATTTTGTTACCAATCAGATGTCTGAGTAAATGAAGTAACATGTGAATACAGTGTCTTATTTTTCAATGAATTCTTGGAAGATTTTAGTTCTTCTACCTGGTCTTCTGGCCTTCAGTAGGCACTCTTCATTTTCAAATTATTCTATTTCCTTAGTCAGAAGAGTTCACTGCTACAAAATTTTACTATGCCTACTTCTTATATTATGTATGCTTAAATTTTCAAATTACATTCTTTTTCTATGTAAATATGATACTTTTAGTGATTAATGTTACCTATTGCACCTCATCTTGCACTTTATGAAACAAGGGTACTGTTGAATCAGTAGCTGTATTGTCTGATCCTAGTATCGGATTCCTTGTGATCAAATATCTACAGTTTTTAACATCAGTATGGACAGTAGCTGCATCGTCATGCACTGCCATAGCCACCAAAAAATTGCTGCATCTTTGTCTTGAAAGTTAATAGTGACTGTACCCTGGAGCTGCTCATGGAATGGGATTGTAGGCCATCAGATTTTGTGTGCAAAGGCAGTTTTTTTTTTCAAGCTAAAGCCATTGCTTACAGATTTTCTTCATCTGACTGGCAGATCACTTAATATAGTCCGCAATAGATTCAGATGACTGGTGAAGTTTTAAAATGCTGCTCTATGCATAGACATTTTGTAATTCACTTCGTTGTTAAAGAACTCTTATCTGAGTGAGTGTCTCTATGGTCAAACTGCAGTTGTTGGATTTTCATGTGATGAAGTTAAGAGCTTTCTGTTTATCAAATGCTTTTAAACTTCATTTTGAGAACCCGAATGGAGGAATGCTCACGGAGTTCAATATATAAGAAATGTTTTCATGTTATCTGGGTTTTCTTTTAAACTTTTCCAGTTTGTGGTGAACATTAGAACTGGTCGCAGTGTTCTGTAATGGTTATGTTACCTTGAGATTTAAAAAAGCATAACCTTCCTTTTCCTGTTCTTTATGCTGTCAAGGGTCTTTACCCGTTTGACCAGTGTGCCGAGGGACTTGGCTGTGCATTGGAACTCCATGTCTGTAATTTTTCTAAGATACCATGTTTCATCTTGTGAATCTAGAGTTCTCTCTTTGTAGCTAGAAGTACAGCTTTACTTGTGTGGTGCTAGGAAAAGTATTCTGCTTTTAAGTAGAGAATTTTTAGAGGTTCAGATAATTTTATTCTAGTAGCTGGCTTTCCTCATTACCATTTGCTGTGTTGTCAGAAGACATCATCAGTAATGACTTTGCATTTTCTTGAAGGTCGTTTTTAAAAGTGTGAAACAGTACAGGACCAGTAACCTATCATGGCAGATCTCTCTTACAAATGCCCTTAATAGAACTCCCTGTTTGCAATTACATTCTGAGACTTACTGATTTGCCTGTTTCTAATCCATTCTAATCCATAACATATTTTTGATGTTAATTTTGTATCATTCTTGCTTTGAAGTCCTGGAGTGGTGCTCTGCAAGCTAACGCACAAAGTATTTTTCACTGAAGTGGGATAGTTTGCTTAAAACCAGGTGTGAGTCAAGGATGGCTGTAGATTATATGTCTGAATATTTTGTTTGAATACACAATGATTAATTCTTATTGCTATAAGCAAAATTATTCTTAAAATTCCTAACTTCTTTATTTAAGGAGCATGATACTGTATTGATATCTTATACAAAAAACATGAAAAGAGTTATAGAAGAAATTGTTTTGAGGAGGCTTTTAATTGAAAGTTTCAAATAAATGTGGCATATTTACTATGCAACTTCAAAAATAAACAATATGTAAAAGCATCATGAGTGTGTCGTACAATTTCTTGTAAGGTACTCATAGTAAGTGGTATTGGAGAACTTGTCATAGCATTAAGGTTCATAGTAAAATTCAGCTCCCATTTTTATTATCATGACCATTAATAGTAATTTGTAATAATTACAAAATAACAGTTACAGCAATACTAAAAGTTTAGGAACTGCACTTGATGATCCTTATGGGTCTTGATGTATTCTGGTGCTCTGTTGCTTTGTAATATTATTGTGTCATGGGGTTTGCTTTTGTTTTTGTTTTTTTTCCTTTTTTAAAATTACTTTATTATTTTTTTTAACAGATACTTTGTAATTGTGGACACTTGTGGCAAAATACATGTCTCGAAAATGTGCAAATTTTTGTTTCCTCTTATATGTGGTATTTATGACTCCTGGTAGGCTTTTGCATTAGTACTGATAGGAGATTAATAAGAAGGCAGCTCTATTCTTAGCACATATTTAATTCTCTGTATTGAGCTGTGGTGCTATGGATTATTTCAACTCTGTGTAGTGTTTCAAGTGTAAGCTAGAGTTTATTACCGGGTGGCAGGAATGAGGCATATAAACATTTTATGGACAACAGATGCAGATAAATGGAGGAATTTATCTCATGAACTGTATACTTGTTTGGCTAAGAGATAGAGCCTTTAGTGATTCCCTTCTGTTGCCTGATGCCAGACAATTAAAAGCATATAAATTACTGCAAGAATAATTTCTGTGAAGAGCAAATAATCATGATTTCCTGTGCATAGAGTACAAAGTTGCTTCTCAGTATCATTGCAATGAAAATGTTTCTTTTACATTGCAGATGAAAAGCATAGAGGAGTGAGGTGTAGCTGGCAAAAACCCTATTTGTTCTCCTGGTCTCCAATTACTAGATTGCAGGTCTATTTGAGTCGTATTTATATTAAAGAGTTAACCCATTTGCATGAGATTTTGAGATTGCTGTTGCTTTAGAAGTTAAATATATACTAGAGACACAAATATAATTAGCTGTTTGTTACCAGTATACCCTTATTGGCTGTTAAGGGAGAAATAAAAGCTATAATCTATTTTGCTTAGGTGTACTTTCCCCCCAGATATTCTCAACAGATGAAATAAACTTGCTGTAGTCCATAGATTTATAAAATAGTTGCATAGAGCCTGATACTTAGCTCAGTTACAGCTTTCATATTCAGGCCACTAAAGTCCAGAGTTGCATCAGTCAGTGAGAAGAGGATCAAGTCCATAAATACCTTGGCTGTATTGTCTGGTGTTTATTCCTGCTACTGAGGCTTTACTTACCTAAAGGAAGCTTTTAGATTGAGGAAATCAGATGGGCATCATTTGGGAGAGATAGAAATGAAATAATATATTCTGAAACATTTTAACAAAATAAAGCTTCATGACATATATTGCAAAGTCGTGGTTATTCTTTTAATGAATAGTACTAGTAATAGACTTTAAAAATTCTGCCTAAGAATACACTTTCTGTGTAAGAGGGCTTAATAAAACATTTTTGCAAGTAGATTATCTTACTTTTTTTTTTTTTTTTTTTAGATTTCTGTAAAAACAAACTAAAGGGAAATTCGATAAACCTCAGCCCTGAAATTATTTTTAAACAAAGTTTTGCCGGTGACAGCTTGTTTTCTTAAGTAAGAAGATTCCATATGTGGTATTAAGTAAATCATTTTGTGATCTGATAGTGGCATATTGGGGTGAGACATCCTGTAATGTAACTATGTCTGAAGTTATTTACTGTTTTTCCTCTGCCAAATTGTGATTGTTTAGTCTGCTAACACTTGTACTAAGGGTTTTTCTGGGTAGTGGTTAGCAGTTGTTTTCAAAGCAAAAGTTAAATCTAAGAAGACATTCCTTCAAAAAGGAAAAAAAAATCCTGTTCTGGCAGAGGAGCTTGATTTGTGTTCTTGTTCAGTGTTCCTTTACTGTTTTTAGTATGCTGTTGAAATCTATACCTTACATGATCTCATTGTGCTGCCTGCATTTCATTAATGAGTGACTCTGTTTAGGGCTTGGGGAGTGAAATATTTTTCATATGACACTACCCAATATGAGTGCAGTGCACCAGCTGCAAAAACCACAGACCATCTGATTTTGTGGCTTTTGAGGGTGTGAAAAGTTCAATTGCTTATACTAGAGCTTATATCTGTATATTATACCATATGGAAACGGAACTACTGTAGACTTGGAAGCAAAAAGAGAAGACAAAGTTCTTTAGCCATGTTCCAAATAAAGATGAAAAATACATATATTTTGCAACATGGATGACTAATATCACTATATGAAATTATTGTTTAAAAAGAATATAATCTATTTTACAATTCGTGCCACATTATTTTTAAGGAAAGATGGCAAATGTGGAAATGGTAAAATAAGTTTGTTGTTTTGTTTTTAAAACTTAAGGTGTTTCTGAAAGCAGTGGCTTTGTAACTGCTTCATGAAGATAACATGTTACTGATAGTTCAATACATTAACCTTTCTGTATTGAGATTTGCCCCATCCTTTCCTCATCTAGAAAGAGAAAAAATAGTCCTTTAGATTTTGGGTGGGAACTTTCAAGATAATCCAGAATGCAAAATAAAATACATTGGCAATGGCATTTCAGTGATAGCTTGCTAAGTTTTAAAGTAGTTTCAAACTTATTAAGTCAAAACATGAAGAATCATACTAATCGTCACTGTTCTGTGGTTCCTTCTTCTGTAGAATAAAAGCATAAGCAACTCTGTGTGTAGCAATATGTCACACACATTTACAAATAGCTTAAGATTGCTCTTTTAAATTACCTAGTGAAAGAAATAAAAGGAAATTCAGAAGTTTTTAATAAGTTTTAAATTCTATGATCAGTTTCTCTGTGTTCTTTAATACACCGAGGTTGAGCGTCACTATGGTGGGTTGCAAAAATAAATCCTGTGCTCTCTGTGTAAAGCCCTAACAAGAATAAACACCAATCTTCTGGTTAGGCACTGATGAGCTAGTAGTCAGTGTCTCACATCACAGATAAGGTTAGCATAGTAAGGGTTTCAGAATAATCTGAGAAGTTTGTGTGCATTTTCTACAATAGCTATGCCTGAGGTTCCAGAAGTGGAAAAGCTAAGAAGTACTTTTTTAATGAAAAATCGCCAATCCTTGCTCATAAGCACATCAGCAAGATTTTATATACAATGTATCAGCAATTTTTAGAAGCATTTTCGGTTGCTCTCTGAAAGTAACAGAGAAGCGAACAGTAAAAACTGTAATCTGTGGATGATAAACACAGGCTCCTCCTCAGCTTCTACTGTTTGGGTCATTCAGTCAAGAAGACAGTAAATTTCATGATTTATATCCTGAACCAGATGGTACTGAACAAGAAGTTCCAAACAGAGAAAATAATAGCAACCAGGACCAAGTCCTAATCTGAACTTTATTTGAACAGATAGGTCCAAATGATGAAAAGTTTTGTAAAGTGTCATTCCTGTCTGTGAATAAGTGTAAACACAAAGTAGTGCTAAATTTGTCATGAGCCTGTTGTTCACAGTGACTCATCCTTCCAGCTCTCTCTATAGGTTCTGCCACAACTGTGAAAGTTCTTTTTGTTGACAATGAGCCTCATCAACAGGTTTCTCTGAACCACTGTTGAATACTCTTAAATTGCTAGCGATGGAGCTGCTATTCAGTGTGTGGTTATGAAAACCATGACTGAGAGTTGATTCCACTCATAATGAGAATCAGATGTAAGAGTAAGTGTATGAGTATACAGATTGCCAACAGAGAAAGAAAGAAAGTAAAAAAAGAAGCTTTTATTTTAGTTCCTGCGGTGTCAGTTAAAAATTTTTGTGATATTTAAATAGTTTCTTGAAATTATAAGCTGGTAACCTCAAATTTTGGTATTTGACTTTTATGTATTAGGAGAGCTTTTAAAATACATACTGTAGTATTTTTGTCAGATTTTTGAGCTCTAGACCTGTTAAGATTTAGGCTTTTAATCTTTTCTTTTGAACCCATGTGATCTGTGAATTTCTATTTTTTTAAAAAGGGAGAATTCTTGTAAAATTTCTATATTCCAACAGTTGAAGCTTTAAGGAAAATACAAATGTGAGATTTCAAATAATAAGCCCTAAGTATTGTATCCAAAGTTATGCTATGAAAACTAAATCAGTTTATGTACATCAGTGCGTGAAATTATCTGGGTATTGAAATTGATGGGAGTCTTCTGCCACTGACATCATTGAAGCCAGAGTATTATTAACTTCTTAATCCTTTTACTTTTAGTGTCATCTGCTTGTCCTGTGTCTCTCATCCTGCACCTCTAAATAGGAATGCTGCCTTCATTTGATCATTGGTGAGTCAGCTTAGAAGAGAGAAAAGCTGGGCTCTCAAACTAAAACTCAGAGGCAGCAGTATTCCTAAAAGTAAAATTATTCCTCCTTTCTACATATTGAAGCTAAAGAGTTCATTGATCCAGACTAAAAACAATCAGGGAGTTGTAGAAAATTAACAGTCTAAAAGTTTGTAATAAAAGGGTGATTATAAATGGTGTTTAAAAGGATGGATTATTCTTACCTTGATGAAATCTTGGTCTGATGGTTTTGGGAATTTTGCAGTTAGGGATTACTTAGTTCCTTTTAATTGTAGTCAAACTGTACTGCACAAATACAGTGTTTGCACTAAACTGAATTTCTGCAGAGTCAAAAAACATTCTGAAATTTTGTTATAGCCAAGCTAGACAATTGCAAGCTAAGACAATCCATAAAATACAGAATTTTTAATTTATCTAGCCTTAAGAGTAATGTAGAACATCAAAATGTTGAAATAAATACTTTTGTGAAAGAGATATAATACCACCAGCAAACAGCTTATGCAGAAGCTTTGAATTTATGTAAGTAAATACTAAAGTTTTTCATGTAATAGTTTTCATTAAAAGATGAATGAATTACAAATTGTAATATTTTTTGCCAGTTTGAAAATAGTCTTTTTATAGACTACATATATATCCTGTACATGCTAAAGAACAGGATAAATAAGAATGCAAAAAAAAAAAATGGTTTAACATTCATTACAGGAATTTCTTTTCCATTTTTTTTAAATCATGAAGAACTTAATAATTTTAGAACTTCATAAACCTCTTTTAAAATCATTAGCTGTTCTTTTTAGCTTTGGTTAAAAAAGGTTAACCCTCCCATTAAAGACACTTGAACATGCCTTTCATTTTCTTGCTTTTTAAAAGACCCTGTGTTCAAAGATTTTTTTTAGGTTTTATAAAATAATGCTCAAAAAATGTGGGAGTGCAGTTAGTACCATCCTAATTTTGTGCACACAGACTGTGATTTAGTCACATTATGTATAGTTCTTCAGGGTCTCCTTTTTTTATTCAGTTCTCACAATGTTTAGTGACCATCTTCTAAGAATTTACCCACTATTTTAGTTCAGTATCAATAATGTGGCAATTTCCCTGGTTTATGGCACATCATTCAAGCTGTTCTGATGAGCTTTTCTACATTACTGTTCACTGTATTTTGTGAATGCTTTTGAAACATTTCCAGAATAATATTCACAATCATTTGATGAATACATTGACATTATTTGTGTTCTATGGATAGCAAACTAAGACACAAGAACATCTCTGATGGAATATTTTTGGGAATGCTGAGTTACAGAAACTTTTTTTTTTTTTTCCAGAACGCTGTTTTTATTGACATCCTGTAATGTCAAGCACATCAGACTGATGATTAAACACCTCAGAAAGGGAATAATGAATTTATGTTAGCCTCAGAAAAAACAAACAAACAAAATATTAGTATATGTTTAGCATCCACTAAAGTGACATCAGGATGTGTGCTTCTCTGTAGGAGTGAGTGGTTGAGCAGGGTCAAAGCAGAGACCCATCCCTCTCAGTGCTCTGTCACCAACAAGGGCCAACAGCATATGCTAGGGAAGAGAAAAGAAGCATGTCAAACAGGCAGAATATTTTCACAGCTCAAGGATTATTCCCTTCTCCCATAATTTTCTCCTGGTTTTCTTTGTTTGGTTGGTTTTGGTTTTGGTTTGGTTTTGTTTTGTTTTAATTTAGGTGACCTCTAACATGCACAGCATCTTACATGAAGGAATTAAGTTTGTATCCATGCTCCTGATTTGGTGTGTTTTCAACCCAACATCAGCATTTGATAGTATCTTACATTCATAGAAAAAGTAAGCCTTTGCTTAGCTTTTCCTTGTGTTAATTTTATTTACTTCTTTTATATGTTCTCTCAAGCAGCTCTTCTCCAGAATGAGTAATAGTCAAATTAGTCAAAATTATTGCATTTGATCACACTTACTGGCCTTTTTATGCACATTTTCCAGTTGTATCATATCTTTGGAATTAGGGCAGGGAGGGCCTGCACATAGATACAGATGCATCATATTTGCTGTATTTAAGATTTCTTTTCTTTGAGTCTCTTTTCTAACATTTTGTAATACTAGATTTGCTGGTTTTATCACAGTTTTAGCATGTTGTTGTGTCCAAATCCCTTTTATAAACCAAGATCTGATTCTGTAGAGGTCATTGGTCATCCTTGTCTGTCATCATGTAGATGAAGTTTTTTATATCAACATATCACCTTATGCTTATCTATTTCGAATATTATTCACTATTTTGTTGTCTGGTTACTCAGTCTTACGTTCTGCAATTTCTGACACCGGGCCCTATCTAAAAATCATAAATATACAATTTAAATTCATAAATACAGCCCAATTTTACTAATTTAAAGTTTTCTTGTTTATGTCTGTTCTCCATTTATTTATCTATGAAATGCATTTCTTTTTCTTTCTATAAAAGAGCAATTTTTTTGTGCCTTGGTAAAGTTTGCTGTTTAATGCTTTTTGAAATTACCATTTAGATCAGCCATACAACTGATGGATCAATGGGCATTTACTTTAGACTGAGCTGGGATGCTCTGTTGCCTCCCCTCATTTCAGTAGAGTAGTTTCTTCCTTTTATTGCGGTGTTTCCAGATCTGTTTTAACCCTCTTGAATATAAGCAGTTCCATGCAGATAGCTAAATTTAAGTATCTTTGGTTTGACCTGTTTTACACTGCTCTTATTTAAGCACCACTTTGATGCGGTGATGTATTCTTAATGAAGATAAAAGATATTTATTTTACACAACTTGTGAGCATGTATAGTCTTCAGGCTTTTAGAATTAAATCATCCTTGTATAGATTTTCACCTTTGTATGGATTTTCCTTTAGGAAGACCTCACTTGTCTGATAGTATCGTATTATGTGAACTTGATACATATATTTGTATAGGATGATGCTCGGAGACATACAGTTTTTTGGGTTTTAAATGGATTTGGAACCTACTTCTCACAAAATTCCTAGCAGTCATGGATGAACTAAAATTTTATATTGTTCCAGTTGAACTGAAATCAGTTATTTTGCTGTCATAATCAAAATAAATACTGAGTTTGAACTCAATTAGAAATGTTTTCCTTTAACTTGAAATGTCTGTTTTCTTTCAAAATCCTGGAAAAGGTAAGTTAATTAGTAAACCCCATATTTAGAGGTGAACAGGATTTATTAACTGACTTAACTGAGATACACAGATAATTTAACAAACTTTAGTCTGTCTAGGAATTACATCTTTTTGGCAAATATCATGACTGAATATCAAACCTCTTGTCTGTTCTTGAAACATTAATTAGCTTTTGAACTCTGCTGAGTTCATGCATAATTATTCATAATTATTTTGATTTATCCTTTCTTTTTAAGGGTAGAAAAAGTGCTACTTTATATACCTTTTAAACTCCAACATAAAGAACAGCTAAATAAACAAACAAGAAATACATTAATAAAAAAAACACAACTACTTAAGAAAATAATTAAGATAGTAGGTCAAATATCATCCAAATGTATTGCAGAAGAAGAGCAGTTTGTCAGAGACAGGTATCAGGAACTGTCTTTAAGAAACTTTAAGACAGAATTCATCTCACCCAGCTTCAGATGCCCATAGTGTAGATGTCTATATCTTAGATTATTATCTAGATACTCTATAATTATAGTCATTGGAAAGAAACAGACATCTATAAAAAAGGACTCATCTCAGCCTGAGACAGATTTCTAAACTAGTTTTGGTAACTCAGGATGTAGCAAAGTTTATAGCTTTTTGAGCTACGTGACTCCTCTTAGAGAATTACTTTGTTTTGAGAATAATTTTTTTTTAAATCTTTCCATATATAGTAACCCTTGGGAAGATATGTGGCATTTTATTTGTATTTTTCTGATCTGATTTAGAAATTTGTTTAACTTTTTGCATAGGTACTCTGTGTAAAATGTTACACTTGCATCATTGCTTCAAAATGAACATAGAGGTACTCGAATAATTTAGCTTTAGATCTTTACTTTTGTGTTAGAGCTATGTTTCATATCCAATTAAAAATAAAAATGTATATAGATTTATAGTGACAAATAGGTGGGGTATATTAAGTGAGCTAATTTGTGCTTGAAATACTGGGTTAATCATATTTGTTATGCTAGCAATGCTTGTAAATCAGAAACTAATTGTTTAATTGTAAATTACATATTGATTTAAGCTCGTGTGTTTTCAAAGGATGACTGTTTTTTAGATTTTCATAGTATATCCTTTTACTGAGAAAGATTTAATTTATCCTAGACTTTGGAATGAATGTTTCTAGCCCATGCTTCTAGCATGCTGACTTAGAACTTCAATGAGTGATTTTTACTTGAAAATGCATTATTTTTCTCTCAGATATTTTCACAATGTATTTACAAATTAAGAACAAAATGGTGCTTTTTAATCCCAGTGTGTGTTCATTCCAGTAAAATAAATACAAGCTTATATGAATATTGACTTGTTAGAATGAGCTAGAGAATAAAAAAATCACAGCTTTGAAACAAATGTTTTGCTCTCAGGTATACTAGCAAGAAATTATAGATCTCTACTCTATTTTTTCAAAATTACTATTAAAAGCTAATTCCTTTTTCAATGTTATGCTGGTGTATTACATTGAAAATAGTTTGGGGTTTTTTGTTGTTCGTATTTTTTTTCAAAGTGTACATTGATCTTAATACCAAATTACGTACCCCAAAAGCCTGAATGTTGTATTCTATTTGCATATGGTGAAAGAAAAGTTTTAAAAACTTTAAAAGTTTTAAAGACTTTTTTTGCTCTTCATAAAGGGATTATTCTGTAGTGATTGACAGTCTCAACCCAATTGAAGAACAGAATAAAGAGGGGAAAAAAAAATGGATATTTATTTGACATCCAAAACCACAGTATCAATATCATGGTCACATAATGTAGGTGCAACTATCAGTCCATGAAACTTATGATATAAAAAAAGTAAATTTTGAGCAAAATTCAGCCTTCTAATGTAGGAATGAAATCCCTGACAGTATGTGATAATTTCATGCTAAGAGTGAGTGACTTTTTTCAGATGATTGATTAGGAATTCCGTTGATTTAATACTATGGTCTTCCTAATTCATAATTTATGTAATGATACAACAGTAACTCGGGAACATAATCAGGGAAATCCATCACATTTTTGTCCAAATCAGAATATGTCAGTAATAGATACCAGATGGAGGTACTGGGAGTGTGGTATCCCAGGTAGTGTGAAAGAATATGTGTGTTCTGATTAAGCTGGAATAAATAGGCTGTTGGGAGCACAGGATTATGGAAGACATTGCTTCAGGGCAACCAGTAAAATAACAAACACAGGCTGAACCCTATTTTGTTCTTTTTGTCTTAAAATCAAAGGAAAAAGTTCTTGAAGTCATTGCTTACAGCTACTTTAAGATAACACTTAACTTTGTGCCTGTATTTTAGCCACTCTTAAGATATTATCGTTCAGTTTAAGAAAGATTTGCAGTTACATTTTCAGTTTTATCATTACAATATGATGCACCTTCTGGTAGGACCTGTATGGCAGGTAGAAGGGAAATGTGCAATTCTTAATGGAGTGGTGAAACTCAAACTTGGAAACTTTTTTCTGTAATGTCTGGATGTTTATTGAAATGCTAGTAAGGTGAATTCTGAGTGACTTCATTAAAATGGCACTGCCCTAATTAATATAATTATTTTTTTGTTTAAAAAAGCAACCAACTCAGTTAAGCTGTTGTAATATTGAATTCTTAAAAATTAAGCATTTTGTTATCTGTTTTGTATCCTTTAATTCCAAAGATTATTGGAGAAGTATTAGAAATGCACAGAAAGTAAAGGAAAATTCTTTTAGGTAAAAACCTGCTCATCTGTATTAGATATGTAAGAAAGGTCCATTATAAATCTGCTACAAAAAGTACTTGCCTGTAAAACAGACATTAAACAATGTTAAATATTATTAATTGTTTAGACTAACTGATTAGTCTAAACTAATTCTGATATACTTATTTCAGTATTCTGAAAAAAAAAAAGTAAAGCTCCTCCAAGCTCACCATTCCCAGCTTTCTTGTTTAGCTCTCCAGTTGAGTTAGTAAGGATCTGAACCGGAATTGGGTGATACAGGGAAAGTATTTTGCCCTTCCTATATGGTTCCTGGTTTGAAAAGATTATTTACACTTCAATAAAATCTGCTTCTAATTTTGTATTTGGTGACTTCCAATGGATTTTTTTTCTTGAAAACTTTACTGTTAATACCGCTTTTGTTAAATTCATATAAATGTCACATAGTGAGTCTATACTTAAAAAATACTAAAAAATAAGCTATATTAATCCCAGTGAAATTTAAAATCTATTTCAAGTGCTTCCTTTTAAAATTTGAATAAAATAAAGAACATTGTTCCTGTTGTTATAATTGTTAGACCATTAATCATTGTGGATTTTATTCTTATTAGCACGATAAATGTACACATAGTTATAGGTACTTATAAATAAACACGCATTTCCTTTTTGAGAGCCCTAAACTTTATGTTCTGAATGGTTTCTATAAACCTGAAAAATGCCCTATTTAAAATCTTTCTTTTTTTTTTTTTAATGGAAAGAAAAGAGATCTAGAGATCTGTAGGGAATTGTTCTCTATTCCTGTATAGAATTTGTATGTGGGGATCTCACAGGGAGCATAATATTCAGTGGGGAAACTACATTTTTCTGACAAAAAATAGAAAGTTAACAAATATTTAAAATATACTCTAAAATAATTACAGATATCAGTTTTATGTGGTTAATTTGGCATTATTCAACTTCTCTTCGTAGATGTTGGAGATTCTTTTTTATCACAAAAATTAATCTGTAAGTGCAAAGTGGTTTAACAAGTTTTGTTACATACTTCTATCAATGTGTATCTATCACTAGGAAGGTGAGCAGATATTCTCATTTGTCTGGATGGTGTATTTCTAGATAACTTAGCCTTTAGGTTTGTAACACCACTCCATTGTACATTAGTGTACTTGCAAAACTGAATAAAAAAAAATACACTTTAACCTCTCAACTACACTTACAATTTTTTAAGAAACAACTTTTAGTGGAAGAGAAATTGCAAATTAAAAAATGCGAGTGAGGCAGAACTTACATGTGTATTTGTTAATATTTATTTTACAGATAAATGAAGTCTTCTTATAGAAAAACAACCATTCCTCTTATTGCAGTCTCTCTACAAGATCCAGGGTATACCACTGTACTTTCCGGTAACTCATAATTCAAACTCCCACTCAACAGAGCTTCATGGGTTAAGTACTGTGAACCACCTCCCCCAACCCAACAACAATAAAAGAATTGTTGGTACAAGCTTTCATTCACTATTTTGAATTTTTTGCCCTTACTTTTGATGTCCTCATCAGCCAAAAATTAAAACTCTCCTAATGCTCTAGAAGACACCACAACCGTGTCTTGTACCTGCAATATTATTTTCTTCCCAGATCTGGGAGAATAAGATACCCTTGAGCTTTTGAGTTCTTCTCTATTGAATCCTTAAAGCAGAAGAAGAAAAAGTAGCACTGTAATTTTGTGCAGTGCAATATAAACATGAAAAGACTTGCTAAAGAAGTGGAATTTAAAAAGGATTTTAAAAAGGAATTTGAAGTGCAGGTTTTGCTTGGCAGATAAGAAAAAGGAAGGCTTAGTGGGTGAAAATATGAGTGAGGAATGTGTTTATGCACATTCATTTTAAAATCTGAGCATCTTAATCAGCATCTGTCACAAATCTAATAATTTACTGGGATTTGTTGTTATTTCTGAGGAAATTCCAGGTAGTGGAACGTGGGACTGAATCATCAGTTTTCATTGCAGATGGATAGTAGTGTTCAAGAGAATCTAGACCAAAATATTGGGGTCTGCGTGTGATCAGATTGTGGTATTTGGAATCAAATATTCAGGAACTGAAAAACATCTGTACCAGCCTACTAAACCAACTAATCTCCAGCAGGAAAAAGGCAAAGAGTTATTTTTAGATTGATTTCGAACAAGCAACACAATGTAACACCTAAGCTGAATTTATGCTTAATAACTAATATTTGCTGTTCTTTTTAGTCCAATAGTTAGTACATGAATATTCAGCAACAGCAAATCAGCATGTCTGTATGAAAGTCTTCAGAACACGTGCTGGCTTTTTGACCAGGGTTAGCTGAAATAGAAGAGAGCTGGGAGAATTCTATTAAGGAAAGCAAAAGAACTGGAAAAGCAAAGAAATTAGGGAGGAGTGGAGGATCTTAAAGTAACTGCAGGAATAAGGAAAGAGAATTATGAGGAACACCTTGCATGAGAAATTTCAAGTAACTGTTTCTGAAGAAACCTGTGCTTTGCTAGCTGCAGAAAGGAGACTGTCTTTAGTTTTCTTAGGTTCTACTACTATTACTCCATCTCTCCTTTTGTACACATTAAAACTAAATAAGTTTTCCTTTCCATCTTTGTAAAATATGGTTGCTACTGAAGTTGCAGCAAGAACTATGTGTGCAAGAATCCTCCCTGTGCCCTTTAGGACTTGTAATAACTGGGAGAGTACAATCCTGTATGGTTGCTGTTCTAAACTACTTTGCTGAAGTAAAAAACCAGCATTCTTAAGTGCAGAGAAATCTTAATACTGTCCACACTTAACTACTGTAAAACTTTGCAGATGTAGATTCACTCTCAGCTCTGCCTCTCCTGGACATTATCAGAAGACATATTACTCCTTTTATTTAAGTTAATAACTTTTTCCTCTCCTCAAGAACTTCTGGCAGAGGCTAAATTTTGCTTTTCTCAGTTGCTTTTTACAAGTTGCTGTGTGTCAAGACTGGCAATTTAGTATTAGTCCCACTAGTAATTAGTCCTATTAATTTACTTGGACTCATTGCATAGCATGGGGCTCAAAACCTCCTGAAAGACTTTGTGTGTTCCTTGAGACTGAAGCTTTGCCTTGAAATGTGACATCTCTTTTAGAAAGTTATCAAATTGTTTTGTGAAGGTTTGGAAAGGTAGATAATCTACCGTATCTGTCAAGAGTTGGTGTTAATAGATTATTTTTCTTAGTTTTTTAGAAATAAAGAAATAAGAATTTTAAAGAAATTCAGCTAAGTAACAGCTTTCTAATAGTGGATTCTAAAATGCTCTTTCTTCTGCTAAAATAATCAGCTGTCTACTCTTAGGTACCTCTTGCATTATAGATACTTTGAGCTAGCTGGTAATAAAGTTATCTCTTAACACTTTGCTATATCAATTAATTGTGTTATATTTTTAATATTTCTGTTTGAGAAGTACATTTTAGTATGATGCTCAGATGAGTTACACTGAGAAAGATGGGCTAATCTGTTTGATATTTTTCATTGTATCAAGGCTGAGGTCATCTGAAAAAAAAATCTCTGATTTACAATGGAAGTAATAAATTTGGAACAATAAAAGTTCTTCAGAAAACCTACATTGTCTGACAATTTTCCACTTACAGTTTTCAAGATCTGTGTATTTAAACAGTTTTAATCCATGTAATGTAGATTATTGATTTTGTATGGTGCTTGAAAATGTCATGCAAGATTAAATCTTATAGGAATCTAAGTGTACTATGACAATACAAGTTAATGTTATTAGCCAAACTTGTTATAGCATAAAAATGGTATCGAGTTTAGTTGACAAGACTTGCAACTGAATGAATTATGCTATAATTTCTTAATTATTTACTACTCAACCTTTCTAGAATTTATACTGGCATGATGTCAGCCTGCCTGTAGTTTCTCGGGTTTGATCTTCATAAACACGAACACCACATCAATTTTTTGCAATTCTCTTGATATTTTAGAGTATACCAAGGTTTGTTAAAAACCTGCATCTGTGTTTCAGTGATTTCCTTTTGCTTTAATTGCTCTCCAATGGCTTTAATACTTTTGGGGTATAGAATATCTCTCTGGATTTTAATGAAATGTCTTTTTCCCAAATTGAGATATGCTGAATGCTTATTATTTCCCAATTGTGTTTTAAGAATTGGTTGTTAGTGTCTTAAATCCTAATGGCTGTGGATTTTTATTGACACTTTTTGGGTTTCCTCTTACTCATATACTGTAGTGAGTTGACCCCAGTGGGACACCAGATGCTCACCAAAGGTGCTCTGTCACTCCTTTCCTCAGCTGGACAGGAGAGAGAAAATCTAATAAAAGGTTCAGGGGTTGTGATAAAGACAGGGAGAGATCACTCACCAATTACCATCAGAGGCAAAAGACACTCCACTTGGGGAAATCAATTTATTACCAATCAAATCATAGTAGGGTAATGAGAAAATAAAACCTAAATCTTAAAACCCCCCACCCTTCTTCCCAGGCTGAACATCACTCCCTGCTTTTTCTACCTCTTCCCCTCCAGCGATGTAGGGAGATGGGGAATGGAAGTTCACCACAGTCAGTTCACCACACCTGGTTTTTGCTGCTCCTTCTTCCTTAGGGTCACTTTTCACAATCTTCTCCTCCTCTCCCCTCAGGGAAAGTGCTGCACAAACTTCTCTAATATCCTGTCCTTCTTATGGGCTGCAGTTCCTGCACTAACTGCCTTCTGTGGGGTGCAGTCCTTTGGGAATGCTCCAGTATGGGTCCCTCATGGAGTCACAAGTCCTACCAGCAGACCTGCTCCAGCCTGGGCTCCTCTCTCCACAGGTCTACAGGTGTTGGCAGGACCCTGCCCCAGCGTGGGCTTCCCACAGAGTCACAGCCTTCTTTGGGCATGAACCTTCTCTGGTGTGGGTTCCTCCATGGGCTGCAGGTGAATATTTGTTCCACCATGGGCCTCCATGACTGCAACAACATCTCTCACCATGCGCTTCACCAAAGGCTGCAGGGGAATCTTCGGTGCCATGCCTGGAGCACCTCCTCTCCCCTCTTCTTCACAGACCTCTGTGTCTGTAGAGTTTTTTGTTTCACAAATTCTCACTCTTCAGCTGCAGTTGCTATTGAATAGCAATGTTTTCCCCTTCTTAAAGGTTGTCACAGAGGGGTTACCATCAGGGCTCATGGACTTGGCCTTGGACAGTGATGGGTCCATTTTGGAGCCAGCTGCCACTGGCTTTGTCAAACACAGGAGAAGCTTCCAGCTGCTTCTCATAGAAGCCACTCCTGTAGTTCCCCTGCTACTGAAACCTAGCCCTGAAAAGTCAATATATACATTCTTTGCTAATAACCTCCACTTTTGGGATCTGGCTGGGAGATTGCAGAGTGACTGCATTTGTAGCATTACTAATTACTGCACCTTGAATACTGTGTTCAGTTTTGGGCCCCTCACTACAAGAAGGACATTGAGTTGCTGGAAAGTGTCTAGAGAAGAGAAACAAAGCTGGTGAAGGGTTTGGAGTACAAAACTTTCAAGGAGCATCTGAGGGAACAGGCATAGACTGAAGAGGAGGCTGAGAGGAAACCTTCACCATTCCCTACAGGTGCCTGGAATAAGGTTGTAGTGAGGTGGGGGTCAGTCTCTTCTCCCGTGTAACCAGTGATGTAACCAACCTTAATGATTCTTTGATTCTAATGTGCCTTTGTTTTCTGCTTCGAGATCAAATATGAGGTGTTTGTAGTATGTTAATGAACACACCCAGCTTTAATATGCTGTCTTGTCTCATCCAGAGCCTATAGATACTCCTCTGTAAGTATTGACAGGACTGAGCTTCCTGAGATTAAGCGAAGCAATGGAAGGAAAATCCATAATTTAACCCACCTTCTGTTGATAGTAACTCAGTTTTTGTTAGTAAAGCTTCCACTTTGGGAATGTGGTTACACTTTCAGATGTTTTTCAATTGCCATGACACAGTTATACCAAAACATTACATTCTCTCATTCTTCATGTTCACTTCGTAAAGAATTTATGGCTTCCAGAGGTGGATACATCATTAGTATAACATATCACTTTAAATGCTGAATTTTGAATTGGTTTATTGCCAAACTTCTTAGCATGGCTGGGCTTTAATTCTGCTGGAGTTGGAGCAAATGATGCCTGATTGCTTCATAAATTGAGTGTCCAGCAGTGAGAAAATCACCTGTATTCTAGGTTTGTACTGTCTGGATGATTTCCCACCTTTCTGGCCTGAGAGGATTTTTTTTCTCTATTATTTGGTGATAATTTTCATAGGTGTGGTGTGTTTGTCCAAGGTAATTGAGGATATTGAGTACAATTCATGAAAAATCTGACAAATAGAGAAGAAAGAGAGGCCTCATTTCACTGAAAATAATGTTATTTCTTCAAAGTGGCTGAATATTGTATTTTAAATTAAATATTCAGTATTTTTCAGCTTGGATTTGTGTGTTTTATTTATAAGGGAATTTTTAAACTAAAGCAATTTAAAAGTTGATTAAACAGTCTTCTAAGATACAATGCTGACTGTATCATGCCACAGAAAGGGCAAGAACATCTCTAAACATGTAACAATATATCTGAAAAACTTCTCAGGTATTGCATTACCTTATAAAACTCCTACTGACGACTGCTTACATTTTAGATCTCATATAATAATTTCCATAATTTTCCACTGGAGTGTAAGGCAAATAATATTCAGTAAGTACTTACTATTCTAAAAATGGTGAGTTGAATTTATTTTATTATGCAGAGGACAATTTCAGACGTAGCAAACACTAGAAAAAAGTCTTAATGATTGATATAAAAAGACAATGCTGTTCTGAAACATATACCATGACAGAAATTATTTTTCATTATTTTAATATTTTAAAATTAAGAATGATACTGGGACATACTGCCTCCAAATAATACTTCGGAGTATGTACAGAACACTGAGTTGAGTATTTTTTATAATACGGCAGAAGTCTGCTTTATTTTTTCTGCCTTTTTAATTTGTGTACAACAAAATGTTATCTTTAGAGTAGGCAAATTAGAAGTATACAACTGATTCCTGTAAGAATACAAATCTTCTTTCAAAGATACTCAAATTTTTAATTCTGATACCAAAGGTATTCCATAAATGTTTAAAACTAACCCTCTATGTTGAAGATAAGTCCTCAGGGCTATGGCATATTGAATTCTTCGGGGCTTGCTGGAAATTAAACCTCTGTAATTTTAATTGTGTAAACTTTTACATTAAAATTACTTCTGTGTTTCAAGAAGGTGAATCTCTTTAGGCTTTCCTAATGACCATGTGAGATGATGAGGGTCTGACAGTACCTATTACTGATTTTTAGCTGTTGAAGTCTAATTTTTGCAGAGTACAGCAAGCTCAACAAATTTAGTAAGGATTTTGAAAATCCCATTATTTTTAGAAGTCCTATTTTTGTACAGCATGTTTATAGCTATACAAATTGCTATATGTGTATAGCGTTTTTGACTGCACTGTACATCTGGAGCTAAACTTTTATTTCTTAATATATCCTATCTTATTACAGCCTATCTAATCTACATGATTAGACACTGCTTATCATAGTGTCATTCCAACTTCAATATCTTTGCTAAGCATAAAGTACGTGTTACTAATCAAAAAAATATTTCATTAGTTTTAGATTTTTTAAAATTATTCTTTTAGAAATGGGGACACTGACAGCGTAATAATGTTTAAATCTAATAGCTTTCACCTGTTTAAATAAGTAAAATGCACGGCGGTGGAAAATATGTGTGCCTTAGAATGGAAAATAGTTGAACACATACCCTGAAGTATAAGGACTTTTTTTTTTGTTCTGTCTGAGGGAAGTGTCTGTTTTGTACTGCTACATCTTCTCAAAAGTCTGCATGGCTTTTGAAAGCGAATGATTCTGCAATGTACAATATTTCAGGCTAGCAGCTACTGCCGAGTAATGAGGCATGGGAGCAGCTGGTATTGGTTTATTTCAGAAGCTTTGTGTCTGATTCTATTAGCCTACCTACAGATGTAACTGCTCTTTCCACTGTGTGATCTAAACATAGAACAAATAATTCATAATTTAAAAATAGTTAAATGATCATTTTTGCATTTTGCTTGAACTTTATTGTGTGAGGCTAATCAATGGTGAAGTACATTGTGAGTTGCTACTTAGACTGAAGCAATTCTTTACTAAGCAAAAGAACAGGAACTTTTATAGAAAGAGAAGATGAATGTTTGTCACTGAACCCTACTGAATCTAAACAAAGAAAAAGATTACCTAATAGTCTTGCAATGCATTTGAAGTACAGTCTGCTATTTGTTTGGGGAGTTGAATGGAATATACATCTTAAAATTCAACAGCAGTAGTGGTGTTTTCCAGTGGGTAGATCTTAACATTACTAAATTACTGTATCTTTTTTTCTTAGTCAAGACTCATTATTATGCTGTAAGACAAAAATAATTGAAGCTTTTTTTTTACTTGCCAGTGATGCATTTTAGAGCTAATTTGTACTAATGATGAATTGCCTTATAGGGGATTTTATGCTGGGGTTTTTAATTATTTATTTATTTTCTGCCCAGTTTGTGTTAGTTAAGCAAGTAATAGCACAAGCTTTAAAACTTGATTCACATTTTAATTATAAAGACTTGGTGACAGAGAGCTGAGTTATACAGACAGTCGAAACAAATTTTACAAAACAAATTTTGCCCTGTGCACAGAATAAGTAATAACAGATGAGAGTTTAAAATATTGCTCTTTTATTATACTAGAAAGAAAGAATATTTTAGATGTTCCAATTGCTTAATTTTTCTGTTTAGGTTTTGTCTTTTTTTATCTCCTCCAGTAGACACTGAATGGAGACAATAGATTGAAACTAACTTTTTTTAAGTATTAGCAAAACATTAATATTTTAGTTTTCTTAAAACTGGAAGGCACTATAATAGGTTCTGTGGTTTTTGTTTGGCTTGGTTCGGGTTTTTTTAATTGTTAATTCTTTATTAATACCATGTGAAAATTGCTTCATAAAAAAGTTGCATTTATGGTGCTGCTGAATTCAGCTGAATGGCATGCATCAATTAATGAAACAGTATGTATACTCAAAATGAGAAATACTCAGTATAAGATTTAAATATATATATACTTGAAATATATATGCTTATTGCTTTCTCAGACTATTTCTTTGGTATTTTTAGTTTTTCAGATATGTTAGTTAACCTGACTAGTTTTAAGGTGGAACTGAATCATTTTATGGTTGTCCATGATAACAGTTGAAGGTGCAGATAATCCTTGTTTTCCTGTGTCCATAATATTTTGGCTTTAGGTCAATAAGCTATTATTTTAAATTACTGATATGTGGAATTAGTAATATCCCTGCTTATTTTTTGTGAAAAGCGACAAAAGACCATTTTCAAATTGATTAAGCAGAGCATTTACATGAACTATTAATTTATTTTTCAGTTGAACTACAGTTGGGTATAATACAACCATTCAGTACATAAAAAAATCAGAAACTGTCAACACTTTCTGTTCAAGGAGTGAAACTGTATAATTTCCATGGATTTTTGTTCACTTCACTATACTCAGATAGCACTTGCTAGAGCTTAAATTTTTCTGTAATGTGGTGCTTGTGGTCCTAACGGCCTCTAGTTTAAAATCATTAGCCCTAAGTCTGGTCATCCAGTCTTGGTGGGTTCTGGCCTCATTCCACTGTAGGTGCTTTCAATAAATTCTCTCAGGCTTTATGACAAAAATTGTTCATAAAGTAATTGGGAGATTTCCTCAGAGCACTCTACATCAAAGGATGCTTAATTGTCCCGGCCATGCAAGAAGAAAAACAAGATGTGAAGTGCTCAGTTTAATTAGGCCACAACTTTATTAACTCAACTGGGAGTACTACCCGGTAATAAATGCAGGTCATTGTTCTTTCCTTGATCATTCCTGGTTTTGGAGGGCTGCTGTTAGCTTCATTTTTTTCAGCCCTAGAGATAGGACTTCATGGTTCTTCCCTTCTACCAGGCCTAAGTTAGGTAATACGTGAAAGAGGGATTTATCCCTTGATACCGCATAGAGAGAGGCATCCAGCTTTCCCTTGCCTTTCCAGGAACTTTCTCTTAACTCTTTCTTTTAAGCAAATATTCAGGGAAACACCAAATTCAGAAAAAAAAAAAAAAAAAAAAAGTAAACGAATACTTTTTGAAAAGAATATTTACGCAGTAAAAGAAATAGATGAGGTGTTATTTTAAAAGCATGAACATGGGCATCAAAAATACTCCCCTGTGTCTGTGCTGCTTTCTGCAGTTTATCTTAAAAGCAGTATTTTGATGCTTTTCCTTAAGACACTCTGTAAGCAATTTAAGTGATTTTTTTTTTAACATGTGGCAGATGTAGCTACATCTTCAGTGCAAGGCTGTGCTTTGCAACAGATCATGCATTGCAGTATATGAGCTGAATTTCTCCAGGCATGGAGAAGGAGAAGAAGGTGAGTGGTATTTCTGGGAAGAGTGCAGCTACTTTGCAACACTCGGCTGATATAAATGGCCTGTATGGGACTTCACTAAGCCAGTTTCTCAGGTTGGCTCTTACTAAACGTATCATCAGGTTTCACTGCTTCCTTAGAGAGAAAGGGACGTATATGTCTACAATTAGCAAAGCTCTTCCATCACATAAAAGCAAATATCCGTTTTGTCTTGCTTCTCCTATTCCTAAAGAGGATCCAAAAAATAAGTACCGATAGTTTCTGAAGAGATTCACAAAACATTAAACAAAGTACACCCTCTGATGCAGTACAGCTGTGCTCCTTACTCTGCAAGAAACTTCCCATATTCTTTTAATAAACAATCAAACTTTTATGCCAAACATTTTCTATAAACTTGCACTTTCTAATTAAAAGTTTGTTTTGTGCAAGGAACTCCAGGTGGTATAATTAGTGAAATATATTTTAATGATAAATCTTCCTTGTCCTATTTTTTTTAATAACAAAAAATGTCCTATGCATTTGAGATGCTCCCTATGGGTTGTGTATAAGAGCTTGGTTAATTAGCTAATCAACTTACCCACCTTACCTTTTTAAATGTGTCCTGTTTCACAGGTGTAGTCTCAGATTTTATTTGGGATAGAGGAGATAAATAAAGCATGTAGTACTCACCCTGGCCTGCACAGAAAAAGAGATTTTGGGCTGTCCTTTGAATGTCAGTTTCCTAACGGGCACATCAGTCACAGCTCTCAGCCCCTGGTCAGGCTGTCTGCCTTCAAGCTATCCCTGTGTCTCTTACATCAGGCCTTTCCAGAGCAAAACAGCCTAGATGGTATAGCATGACTAAAATATTGTTAACTCTCAGTGTGTTTCTAAAAAAAACCAAGCTTGCAGCCCCTTAAGACTGTCCTTTCCTTCATTTGTGATTTATTTGCTTTTGTCTTCTTATTTTAAAGTTGCAAACAGATGAGTTTTCTAGTACTGTTTTTCTGCCTTTCTCTTCCTTTACTTTGTTTCTGCTCTGTAATTCTTGTTGATTCGAAGTTTTTATTCTAATATGTTGTGAGTACTGACCAAACCTGCAAGTGTTCCAGGTCCTTCCTTTTTTATGTTCTATTGAAAACAATCATTAATTTCTCTTCTAGGTGGTTGACATATAGTGTTCTTCATTCAGTCAGGAGAGACAAAATCATTAATGTTGTGATTCTGTGAATATCATACGTAGCATCAACTCAAGCCCCTCTGTAGGTTTCCAGCTGTTGATGTATGTCAAGATCTTTGCTTGCGCTGAAAAGCTTTGCAATTTTCTTGTATGTTTAGATTTTTCCTTTTTATTTATTTATTTATTTTTCCAGAATAAAAGGTGGACACACAAACACAATTTTCAGTTCCATTAATTTGCTTTAATTTACCATAGAATTTAAAGGATTTTATCCTGGAGCTATTTATACTTCTGTAGTTTTCATGACTACGCCTGTATTTTTAGTTTGACTGTTCTATTCTTGTTTGTTTTCTGCTGCTTTCTCACATTCATCCACAGATGCAGTAACTTGGCATGTATCCCTTTACCATTTTTTAATTCTTCTCATTTAGTGTCTGCTTGAATGATAACATGTGGTATAGATATACAAGGGGCAATGGGTACAAGCTTGAGCATAGGAGGTTCCACATAAATATAAGGAAAAACTTTTGCACAGTGAGGGTGACACAGTGCACTGGAACAGACTGCCCAGGCAGGTTGTGGAGTATCCTTTTCTGGAGAAATTCATTACCTACCCGGACACATTCCTGTGTGACCTGCTGTAGGTGATGCTGCTCTGGCAGGGAGGCTGGACTTGAAGATCTTTTGATGTCCCTTTCAGCCCCTAACTTTCTGTGATTTCTATGATATTCCTCACTGTTTTCTTGGTTTAGGGTGATTTCATACACATGCATTCCCTTGTCCACTGTCCATCCAAAGTATCAACACTTTTTTCTGTCTGAAGAGAATAGTATGCCCAAGATAATCTGAACAGCCATCGCTAAAATGTTGACCACTGAAAATCTTTGGAAAAGCCCCTGTATATTCTGGATTTTTGTGGCCAGGTTGCCAATGGCCAACATTTGGATCCAGTCTTAGATTCACTCAAGGTTACTTCAAATATTAATAAACAAGGGATTATTATAGACTTTGTCAGCATGGTTAGGTTCTCGAATCACCTTCCAAAATGGTAGGGAACAGACTTCACTTGTTGAAAAGATCTATCCAGGAGTAAGTCTTGTGTGGCTTCTGTTTGTGACTGTAGTCATATGAAATAGATTTGAATTATTAACATAATTTGTGCCTGCTTACGTTTCTTCTCTCCCTCCTCCTTATTCCCCAATATCATTCTGAAAGTCCCCATGCAAACAGTAGGTTTCTCTGAAACCCCAGAGCCTTGTTGCATTGACCGATGTTATTGCATTTCTACCTTTTTTTTTTCCTGTGGTGCTGTCCTATTGACTTCATTCTCCTGAGATCCAAAATCATACATTTTAATCCAAGATTTCTAGTACCACTGCCGTCTACTTAGAAAAGGAACAAAATCAATTGTAAAATCAGTTTGATCATCACCTTGAGCTTCTAGCTGCTTTTGAGTTTTATGAGGTAAGTAATCTCCAAGTATTCTGCAATATCTGTATAGCTTACAGGGTATTTGTGGCTACTTTTACTCAAATCCTTAACATTGACTTATTGGATTCAATGCAATTACAAAAGGTAGCATTTCCTCTTGTATTTTGTGCTAATCTGCTGTGAATAAGGGAAATGCATTGCTCTGTGTTGCGGACCAGTATCTTTTTTCTGGAGGCTTTATTTCTCCTCCAGATATGCTCTAACCTTATTTTTTCTGACTGGAAAAAGAGCTTCTGTCCCTGTGAACACTGTTGACATGAATGGAGTTATGGCTATTTCTGTCATGTCTGGTATTCCTAATTTCCCCTCTGCTTCACTGCTTTGCGAAGAATTTTACCAGCTGCAATGAGAAAAAAAAAAAAAAAAAGCGTACATAGCAGCTGAAAAATGACATTGGATTTAGTGATGCTCTGTATGAAGCTGCATAATTATAAAAAATATCTGGATAAGCAAGTGTTCCCTTTGCAGAGTATCTGTAAGATAAGATAAAGACCCTCACAAATTTCTGAAGAAGTGGAGAAAGTTCCTAAGTTATTATCAAGAGAGAAAAGAAAAAACCAAAACCATTGCTGATTAAAAAAATCTCACGAGGCCAGAGACTAATGATGAATATCAGTGTACAGTCATCAGTGTGTAAGATATACTGTAGTACTGTATAAATATTCTCTTACACATTGATATTATGAATCTGTAGTAGTCAGTCCATGGTTGGTGTGAGAACGGTTCTTGTATTTTTTAATTTCACATTGACATGCAGACTTAGAATCTATGGCAGAAAAAGCTCTGAAGTACTGAGTGGAGACACTTATGCTGACAGATGTGTGTGTATGTACAGATACCTGAGGATTTGAGTGGTGTGGGAAAAACTTGTCATTGGAGGTGTACAAGGAGGATTTATCCTGTCTGAAACACTCTACAGAGACTTTCTCTGTATTGAGGGACTAATAATGCATTTCTAAGTATATGGACTTTTTTTGGAGTCTCTTGCACTGCCCTCCCAAATACACTATTTTCTCTTCTGTTTCCCATTTCCTCAAGTTCACAGATGAGGAACCATTTTAATCTGATTGGCCAAGAATTCTCCACTTCCTAAGGTCCCTGCCTGCAAATCCTGCCAGTATGGGTTCTGAGGGGACAAACAAGTAGTTGCTCCAGCAGCAGCTCTGTACCAGTGATGGTGTAGTGTTTCTCTTCCTCTCCTCTATTTTAATATCAGTACAACTGCTTATCCTGATCTGGATAAATGTAAGATGCTTTCTCTCTTATTTCCCCCTATTAGAATATTCATTACTGATACTAGTTAGGGTCATGGAAGACGATGTTATCTCATGGGTTTTCCTTAGAGTGAAGGATGTTATAACTTGAGTAGAGAGAGACCTTTGTCTTTTCTGTAGTTCTGCATTGATACTGGTGAGTTCCTTACGTTTATAAAGTGCTGGTTGCAGTAGCAAAGAAGTACACTACCCACAATAGATATGCTTTAGGAAAAAAATAGATGTCTAAGCAGAACCCTGTTACATAGAAGAATCTCTGCACTTGGGCTCTGCCAGTGTATCACATCATTCAAAAGATGCAACAGTACTGAGGATCTGATTGTCTTCAGTCTTTGCAACAGTTAGGTAAGATATTTTTTTTTGTTTTTAAGATGAAACTCAAATTCACTATTGGTTGCATTTCAGATACTCTGTAAGTATTCACTTTTAACAGGAGGTAGGAAATTGAAAGCTCCTGTTTATAAGCCTTTAGTATCCGCTTAATTTTCTAATTCTGGCAGATGGATTTTAATATGATCAAATAAATTTAGCTGTTCTAAGGTACAGAAACCAGTCTAATTTCTAAAAAAAAGCCCCATTAGCAGTAGAATCCATGTGAAATTTCTGACGTCTGTGTAGCACAACCTTTATTTTGGTGGTACATGAATAACACGTTTGACTTCTTTTTTTATATATATTTAGAACAAATGTATATGTTTAAAGCTCTGTCACTTTTGGAGGAGATAGCCCATAAGATACTGATGGCTGACTGACCAGTGAAATATGATTGTACAGACCTTCTCTTACTGAACTGGATTAATAAAGTGACATACAAATCTAATGTGTTTTCTTAAACAATATGTTTAAATCTGAGAAAAACAAGGATGCATAATTAAATAGTGGAAATAAGAACTACTACAGGTTTGTACATGGTAAAAAACTGAGAACAACTTCATACCCTCGTTCATCTAAAATAACAACAGATACCTATATTTAGGCAGCTAACTGTGAGCCCTTGTGAATTGGCTGTTTCATTTCTCTCCAGGCTCCATTGACTGCACAACTGTAGAAGAAAATACAGATTTTTATTGATTGTAATAAATTATAAGAAACTGAAGATACATGTGAGGACCTAAATTAAATACTTTAATGTGAAGTTAAATCTTCCCTTTGTACTTCTTTCTGAAAGTATGAAATCTAAATAATACAGAAAGTTTGGGGTTTTTTTCCTGATACACACCAGTATTTGCAATCAGAATTAGTTATTTGTAAACTGTTAAAACATGTTAAGGATATTTCTCCGTGATATACGACTGTGGTTTATCTATGTAAAGCAGATCAAAATGATGCAACTCTGGTATCAAAATTCATACTGATAAAGTGAAGAAATGCTAATGAACTGTGCAATGTCTTTTTTTTTTTCTTTTTTTTTTCTTTTTTTTTAATGGGAAGTCATGCAATCTCAAATAGAATTTTTAGGTGACTGTTGAGAAATACTATCTTTTAAAGACCATGCCTGCACTCTCCTTACCTTTGGTAGGGTCAAATACCACTTTCTGATTAAGTTCTCTAAAAGTAGCAAAAAGGGAGCTTCTGTATCACCTCATCTAGGGTTTTTCCTAGATAAGTTTCTGACCTTTCTCTTCCATCTAAAAGAACTGAGGTGATCACGTGCATTCTTACTGTCAACATCCAGCTTCAATCTATTACCATATACAGTAGCACAAAGGAATATGATCCCACTCCTTTTTGATTTTGTAAGATTTTGTACATCTCTTCCTATTACAAAAAATGTAGATTGTGAGCAGTGTAAATTATTTCAGAATCTGTGCAAGAAGCAAATAAGGATGGGGAGAGTGAGAGTACAACTGCTGGTATTAACATAGCCACCATATTTCCAGTCTATTTTAAGATCATGCTTTACTTTATCCTTTTGATATATATTCTCTTTAGACTTCAACATTGCACAAGAATAATTTTGGGTTTATGATAGCAATATATTGTTCTGGAAGGGTGATTTCTCACTTCACTTTTTTATTTCCAAAGAAGACAGATTCTACTGTTACCAGTTTGCAAATGAAGAAATTTAACTTTGTTTAGCTGGAATTACACACTAGCCACATCACTTCCCTGTCTGGAAAGCACCTAGCACGCTGGGATTTCTTTTAAGTTTAAATAATTTTAGAATTTAATGGATGGTGTATGTATTCTTTGAATTTGATGCCATGGAGGGACTGATCGAAAATATTTATCAGTTTTGATAATACTTAGTTTATTTTGGTGAGCTTCCCTCCAAAAAAAACAAACAAAAAAAGGGCTTCCAGTTCATGCAGACATGAATAGTTCAGTCAATAATTTCCCTATTAAATGAATATATTATGGGGACATATCTAAAAATTGTTGCTACTAATTAAGATTCTAGCTTCAATTGTAAAAAAAATTAGTGTCAGAACTTATTTCAAAAGAAGAAAACACTGTCCTTCAGCCTGTGTTGACAAAGAAAGTTTTTACACTTATAGTGGGTATTAATTTGGTGAAAAAAGAGAACATGTTTGTATTGATCCCTCCTCTCTAATCCCCAAGTGGATAAAGAGAGTTTGCCCTGTGCACTTCTGTTCCACTCCACACGGTAACCTTCTCAAAATGGGCAGCAGGAGAGGCCACAAGGGATGCAGGACTCAAGGTTCTGATCCCTCTTTGGGAGAAGCTGGGGACCAGGTAGACTTAGTCACTTGGTGAACACAAAGCATACACTGGCCAACCCCAGATTATGCAGCTCTTCTTTTATGCTGGAGAGGGAAACTTTTACTGGCAAAAAGCAATTACATGACTTAATGTGATTTAAGAATAGGAGAATTAGTTACAAATAACAGATAAGGAAACATTTGTTTTAAGACATGCTGCAAAAATAATTATAATAAAATGTGCAAGTTAGGGAAAGGGTAGCATTCCTTTAAACTATTCTGCAAAGGTGTCTTTGATCAGACCATGTGTTCTTTGGTAGCCATGTGTCTTGCTGTGGTTCAGGGTCCCTGTATCAGTGGGGCCTCTCAGCTGATGCTTCCAGCTACTACTAGTAAAAATAACTAACGAGAATGATGTCCTGTTTATTCTCATCCATATTTACTAGTAGAATGAATAAACATTTAACTCAGTGTATCTGATGTTGTAATTACATAGTTGTCACTGCTATCTTACAGATGACTTTCTCAACGCAGACTAGCTAATCTTAACTAATCCTTTGCTAGTTTTCCTAACAACCAAGGGCAACTTTTCATAGCTGCTCATTTCCTATATTGCCTGTAACTTTAAATTTCTTAATTAAAAGTTACTTTCTTCTTGGTGTTGGTGACCACAAAAAGATTAAGTTTTTTCCATTCCTCTCACTAAAGCAACAAGTCCACAGTCATCTCTTAAATTTTGTTCTGAGATGGTAGACCATTCTCAGTTTAATGAGACTGGTGACATTTTTCCTTTTTCTTTATGCTCTTCATAAGCCTTGAAACACTTAGAGCATGAAATCTTCTCCAGTGTTACCTGGAATGGATTGAGCAGACAGTTAGAGACTACAGCCAATGCTGCCCTCAGATGCATGCTGATGGTATTCTGACAGGGAGAATCATAGAATCATAGAATCATAGAATTGGCTGGGTTGGAAGGGACCTCAGAGATCATCGAGTCCAACCCTTGAACCACCGTTGCGGTTGCTAGACCATGGCACTGAGTGCCACATCCAGTCTTTTTTTAAATATCTCCAGGGACGGAGAATCCACCACTTCAGTGGGCAGCCCATTCCAATGCTTGATCACTCTTTCCGTAAAGAAATTCTTTCTAATATCTAACCTAAACTTCCCCTGGCACAACTTAAGTCCATGCCCTCTTGTCTTGTTGAAAGTCGTTTGGTAAAAGAGCCCAACCCCCACCTGGCTACACCCTCCTTTCAGGTAGTTGTAGAGAGCGATGAGGTCTCCCCTGAGCCGCCTCTTCTTTAGGCTGAACAACCCCAGTTCTCTCAGCCTCTCCTCGTAGGGTCTATGCTCGAGTCCCTTCACCAGCCTGGTTGCCCTCCTTTGGACCTGCTCCAGGACCTCGATATCCTTCCTGAACTGGGGGGCCCAGAACTGGACACAGTACTCCAGGTGTGGCCTCACGAGGGCTGAGTACAGGGGCAGAATCACTTCCTTGGACCTGCTGGCAATGCTGTTCCGGATACAGGCCAGGATGCCATTGGCTTTCTTGGCCACCTGGGCACACTGCTGGCTCATGTTCAGCTTCTTGTCGATCCAGACTCCCAGGTCCTTTTCTGCCTGGCTGCTCTCCAGCCACTCTGTCCCCAGCCTGTAGCGCTGCATGGGGTTGTTGTGGCCAACACAATTTTAGAGAAATCCCTCTAAGGAAGTTTTTCACTGCTGAGCTTCACACAAGATAGAAGATGCTTGGGGGTATTCACTTGAGTTAACCTGCTGCAGTTGTGAACAAAAAAGTTGTTTCTGAGCTACCACGTTCTTGTTAGCTTTAAGTGTATTTCTGAGCGTGTGGAGATGTAACTCACCGTTCTTGATGGTACAGTAAACTTGGTTGTTCCCAGTGATCTGCAGGAGAGCCTTATGTACTGAGCATACATGAGATTGTTCCTTGATCAATGCTGTAAGATTGTTTGCAAGTGCCAAGAGATTTGCCTGGCTTTTGTCACAGGAAGTGAACTATTTATTTTCTTAAATATAAATTAGAAGTAACCACTGAAGAGAGGAATAAAACATATCCTGTATCATGTTATTTATATACTTTGTCTCATTCCCATCCTTAATTTGTCTTGTCTTTTTAAAGCAACTTTTTTAGAGTAGAGATCTTTCTCATATGTTGTAGTCCATCTATCACCATATCTGTGGAGTTTTCATATGTTGTTATTCAACAACTGCTACCTTTTTAGCTGTTAAGATTGCTCACAGATGGTTGATGCTCTCCCACATCTTACTAGTTGTAGCTACGGTAAATTTCAACAATTTAGTGTTTCCTCTGAGGCTGACACAGCACCCATCACTCAGCACCTTTATGTAATAGTATTTCAATAAAACAAATATATTTTGGAGAATAAAGTTTGAAGGTGATAGCACTTATCCAGGTAGAGGCATGGATCCATCCCTTTGGAAGATATGTCTCAACGGTCCACTGCCAGTCAGTGAGCAAAGAGAAGAAATGTCCCTGCATCTCTTACTTTGGGACTGTATTTTTATTCCTTCCATGCTTACAGTATTTGAGTGCTTCAAAGCCATGAGAATAATGTCACAGTCCCTTAGTGAGGTAGACAACCTTTACCCATATCTCATGGCTTAGCGTTCAAATCTATGAGATGAATGGACTGGATTTGAGACATGCTTGGCAGCCACGACTCCTGGTCATCTCTGAAGAGAAAATCTGTGATTATATTTCTGTCAGTGACCAAGGTCATAACTCTTGTGTCTCAATCCAGTGCTTCATCCTCAGGCTGAGCATCAGCCCACTGAAGGTAGGGACATTAAGGAAGAGAGACACTCACTTTGCCTGAAACATACCCATGTGGGGAGACCTGTGTACACCCAAAAATATGTTTGCCTCTTACTCCTTTCTCTGACTCCACCCCTCTCCCAGATTGATAGAATGCTAGCTGAAAACAAAACTATCTAAATCTAGAAGTATTCTGTGTTTAAAAAAGATTAAAATCCAAATGCTAGTCAGTGAGCAGGCTCATTTTACAGCTGAGTCTTTCAAGCAGGTTCTACAGCCTACAAGGGTCCACTTTCAGGACTGGAGTTCATGCAGTTAAAACTTATCTGTTAGGAGCAGTTTGCCTGCTTAAATAAGACAGCTTTGTCTTTGCTTTGTCTTCTTTTTTTTTTTTTTTTTTTTTTTTTTTTTTTTTTTCTTTTTTTCTTTTTTTCTTTTTTTTTTTTGTGTGTGTGTGTTTTTGTTTTGTTTTTTTGTTTAAAGACAGAAAAAAATTTGAAAGAAGCATAAGGAACAGATTGAATATATGTGAAATATGTGTTTTTATTAGTATACCACAGCTGCAACCACAGGAAAAACAATGAAAGTATTTTTTTTTTATTTAAATGATAAATATAGCCACTTTTAAACAAAATTAACATAGGGTATAGCATGAATTTTGAGGAAGATGTGGACCCAACTTCTTATTTACAGCCCTTTTTTTTCCCCTTTAACCTCAACAATTTCTTCAAAGGGCTTATTTTCTTTTAAATGTTGTACAGTGTATTTGCAAAAGTTATTAGTCAGGTAATACCATGTAATTAATTGTTTAATATCTTTAATGCCTCACTGAAATGTTAGTACTCAAGTAATACATATTTCAAATGGAAAGAAAGAAAACTGTGCTGAACTTACAAAACCAGGATTCTTACAAACAAATTGTTAGAAGAATTAAATCTTATATCTGATTAATTTTATTCTTATGTACAGCTTTACTTCAAGGGTATGGATGGAATAACATTTTCCCTGACTAAAGAAGGAAAAAATGCGTATGTTTCCTCTATCTTTTCTTATGCAGAGGTTTTATCTCCTGTTTAATGGGTAAACTTACTGTGAAGTATAGTTGCTTGTTTAACTTTACCCCTATTCAAGTCTTTGATTTTGGCAGGTTAGTTAATTCAAATAAAATTTGTGAAGTTAAGCACTTTCAAGAACAGGCATAGGAGAACCTAATTTAACCTAGAGTGTCTCTTTTATTCTTCTGTTATTCATTTGAAGTGCCCTATCAGCTTGAACTGACCAACTTCAGTCATTTTTACCCTTTTATTTTTTTCTCTAATGTAAACTGAAATTCCCTGCTGTTCGTGGTATTTTAGTGTTTAGCATCATTTAATGAGCAGGTATCATTAAACTTAAAAGGTCCTTTTCTGTATATCTCTGATTAGTTAGTGAAAGAACCAAAGAATTCCTCTAATTTATCTTTGCTTCCTTGTTATATTTTGATGTTGGCCCATTTTACGTTTCAGTGCCTTTTTATGAAACATAAAATTATAATTTTGGTGTGAAAGTAGGACAGAAAGTGGAAAAAATCTTTGGCACTGCTAAGATGTTTAAGGTGGTATATCTTGTTTACCAGTGAACTAAGAAAGCACCATTTATCTTTACACTTTTACTTATATATGTGTATTCTTGTGTTGTGAATGTGTGTGAGTGTGTCAACATACACACATATAAATATATATATATATATATATAAAATAGATGCATATTTTAATCTAAGTATTCATTATCTGTGCTTTGCATATACACTTACTAGCCTCTGCCAGAAGCCTTTGCAGCTGGGTACACATATATTCCTCAAAAAATTTCTTCTTTCTTGTACATCCAAAAATCCTATTGATCTCAATATTAAGTTGTAATTTTTACCTAATATAAGATCAAGGTCTTCCAAACTCTGTGAAATAGAGGAACTGAAAATTGTCTGTTATGAGGTCATTGTACATGGTTGTATACTTAGGTCTGGATATTTTTAAAAATATTAATAAGAAGAACAGATAATTCAGTTTATAACACTCATTTGTTCTGAATTTTAGAGTTTAAATCCTTCTTGAGAAGAATAACCCCATTTAAGATATGACCCTTGTAACCAAAGGCTCATTTGGTTTTCCATTTCATCAATGTTTTTTTGGACCAGGACCATTGTTTATTGTCTCAGTTTTTTCTTTTTAGATCTTAAAGGTCTCAATGATTTAATCAATACTGAAATGAATAATTTCCGTTGGTGATATATTTGCCTAAGGTAATTCATCATTTGATATAGATATTGCCATGTTTTAAATAGTGACAATTATAGTAATTGATTAATGCAATCCAATCTACCCTTCCAATATCCATTTCCCATTTTTGATGTGCTAAAAAATATTCCGGCATTTTGATTTTCTTCTTATTTTCTTTTTATGAAATAAAATCTGAGAGATAGAAACACTGCGTGAAGAAAAAATAATGAGGGTTGAATGGAAATAAAGGTCAGATATTATGTAGAAAGTTGCAGATGGCACTGTATGTCATTAACATCCCTAACATCTAAAAAGACGTAACAGTGCTGCCTACTGGTAAGATGTAGTAGTATTAAAGCATTAAAGTCATTGTAGTGAAATTGTGTGTGTGCCATATCCTTCACTGTAACAACAGCATTCTTTTTTTTTTTTTTTTGTGCCCTGGGAAGTGTTGACAAGATTCAAGGGTTTGCATCAGGTTTAATAACATATTCTTACAGACATCACTTGTGTGGAAACTAGATTTGCAAAATAAAAGATGTAATTATTTTTCATGAATACTTGCAAAATTATCTTTTAAAATAACTGCATGCATTCTGAAATTTTTTAGTGAAATTATGTATATTAGATATAACATTGCTTTTAGTAGCAGTTTTGCCATGCTGAGAAATAAGATGCCACGTGAAAAAAAAAAAAAAAAAAAAAAAAGAAAAGTCTTATTTCATGTTACTTCTAGAGTCTTATGTTGTAAAATGCAAAAATGGCAACCATTTTAATAGCAGCAAACAAGAACATGTAGCAGATGTAGAGCTTCTTATCCAAGAAAATAGAATCACTTTCTAAAACCCTCAGTTTTACTTTTATGGATGGAGCAACTGAAACAGTGGTTTACTAAGATTCAAATTTTAAACTCCGTTGTCTAAAGTTGAGCTCTTAAATTAATTCATAAATGTTATTTTTAGGAGGAAGGAATAATTTCACCCCTTTGAGATATACAACCTTTTGTTGAGATATCTAAGGGAATTATGAGCTTGCCTCCAGTTATGCAGTTTCAAAACAGGGATTGGCATCAACAGTACAGTAAAATTGGTGTATAAGCCTGGTGGGCAAAACTCTGATCTTCCATCTCCAATACAGTGCTTTGTCTATAGATGTTATTAATTTCAAATGCAGGCCAATTATTTACATTGGTGTAAGGACCTCCCTACCTCTTTGTTTAAAAAAAATACACAATTATTCTAGAGTTAATAAATGGAAGCTTTTTGAGACAGTGGACCTGTCTGAAGACATTCCCAAAAGTAAAAGACAAGAGGTCACAGAAACAGTCTGGTATCCCTATGGAAAGCTGCTTTACCCCAGCAGTGACAAGCTGGAAATACTGAAGAGTTCTCCTATCAGCCTGGCAAGATGTAGTCATTCATATGCATAGTTCCTTCTTCCCCCGATGTAGGGCCTCTTTCTTGTGTTGAAATATCTTCCCTGGGAGCCGCAGACTGTAAGCCAGGGCTGCCTGCAGGAGCTCAGTATCAGTCATGGTGATGATTCAGGGAGCTAATGATACTTGCAGCTAATTATCTCATGCCACCTTGTCCTTGATTATCTTCAGGATAAAGGAAGAGATGCTACGAGGAACTAATTCTGGTATCTTCTGCCAGACTTCCACTTCGGGCATCTGTTGAGCTAATAGGTAAAAAAAGGGACTAGACCAGGAAAGCTGCCCCTTTGCCTCTTGAAAGAAACTGGTTATTGCTTGTTAATATGGCAGTTGGTTTAAAATATATAAATCAACAATGTGTACAGCTGATAGTTATGCACAATCTTTCACAGGTCTACACAGGTCTACACAGGTATATTGTAAGTTCACAATAACCAGTGAAATCTGAATACATAATTTTTAGCACGGGATGCTTGATGAAATATTAATAACATTTAGGAGGCAATTTTTACAAAAATTGGTTGTTGCACCAGTCCTGGCACAGGCTTTATGCATCTCATACCTGACTAGCAAAGATACTACTATCGACCATATGATTATGTCTGATATCTCCAATAAAGTTTTAGATTTAAATATCCATGTTGTCACTCAGAGGCAATAATTCTTTTAAAAATCAGGTCAGACATGCAAAGAAAATGGAGTTTAAACAGCACTCTTTCCCTAAACTTTTGACTTTCACTGAGAGCAGAAGGGATGTATCTTTTTCACTGACTTCAACCACTTCTCTGCCTTTCTTCTCTCAGTGAGGTTCCAGCCCTAGTAGATAACACTGGATAAATGCAGTCAGTAAAAATTTAGGATCACACTTGTGTATGTTTATTCTCATTCTTATTTCTTATAATTGCATGTGATTACCAAATCTAAACCATTGAGCCCTGTGAAACAAAGAATTCATTACCTTGCAACATACTGACTAAAAAAGCATTAATAAGTATTGCATAATGCTATTTTCCCTGTAGCCAAAGCAGGTATGATATAAAAACTTCACTGTTGTAACTGTTTTTGCGTTGTTCTTGCAGGATAAATGCAGCAAGTAAAATGTCATCGTTGATTATGTAATAAAATGTCTGAAACTCTAATGCAGCCATGTAAAAAATGCAGTTTAATATGATGTGCTCCAGCATAATGCAGAGCAATTAGATAAATTACTGTTAAAAATAGATGAAAAATCCATTCCAGTGTATGCTTAGCTCACAGAGGGATATTTTCCTCCTTGATGCCTTAAGACCCAAAGTGGAAGGTCCAAGAAGCTGCCAGTCTCATTTGCTTCACAGTTTGAGTAATGAGAGAAAGTGAGTTTGATTCAAAGACTTTCAAACTTCTCTTTAGCATATACTACATTTGGAGAGTTTCTTCCTGCTCTTCCTTCATAAGAAACTGAGATACCTAGATTTGGAAAAGAAGAATAAAGAACCCTGATCTGCTTTTTTTAACCCCTTTTCTATAACTCAGTGCTATTTTCTGAAATGATCATCTCTTCTAGTTATGTACCTTATTGTCTTGAGTTTTGTGGGTATGAATCTTTCTTGTTTGTTTCAGTGCAAGGCTAAACCCATGGTCTACCAACTGGATAATCATCAATTTGTTCAAAGTTCTGTGGACATAGTAGGAGAACTAACCAGGCAGGAATACTGAAGGATCATGCTATGGTCAAACAAGATCAGGCTTAAGAAAAAGGGTTTGTGCTGGACTGTCAGAAGGTAATGGCTTGGGAAGTGAAAGATACTGAATAGCATCTTTCTGAGGAAGTGGAGAAACTCAGGACAGTTGTGAGAACCCAATGATTGCTCAGGAAGGTTGTGTGCAAGTGATTTTTATTTTGCTGGCAACTATGTGCTTTGGGTAGCACTGCAACTGGATTTTTTGTGTCTAGACTGTTAAATAAGACATATTCAGGATCAGCCCCCTTCTCTGAGTCCCACAGCAGAGAACAGCTCATGTCAATGGTGTAAATTCTCTGAGCACAATCCACCTGCTTCCTTGGAATGGTTCCTGAAATGTTCTCACTTCTGAAGTGTGCCTGCAAATTGTCTAAGAGAGGGGGAGCTGGCACAAGTGAAAAGTATTTCAAGAGCAATTTTAACAGTTTAAAATGTAGGTGATCATATTCTAGTGCTCAGAAGTGTTTCTGGGCAGTATTTGATTTACTAGGATAGATCAAGCTGCCAAGTCCCTGGAAGTGGCAGCAAATAGTGACTTTGGGATTAAGAATGGAGCCTTACTAGCCCCAGAGGAGCTGACAAATTACATAGAGCTACGGCTGATGACCATTCAGATGAGGGATGTCAGTCTGGGCTTTCAGCTGTTACTACACTTGAAGAAACTTTAGAAAGAAAGAATTCCTGTTGTCAAAATAATGGCATTTTCTTATGAAGTATCTGTCAGATGTACTTCTTTGTTACTTAGAAGACACATATAGATAGAATAGATATGTCTACATATCTGCTTTTATCATCCACATTCCTATGATGAGCTGGAGTAGTCAGAAAAGGCTTGGCCTGTTAAGAACATGGTTTAAGTACACACTGCCTCTTCTACACGTGCACTTCTAACTCCCTGCAGGAGAAAATCTAGACATCTTCCTTAAAAGTTTAGGGGTTTTTGTAGGTTCTTCAGTATTTTGATTGAGTGGCACTCTCAGATCATAATAGGGAATCAGATATTACATGAGCCACTAAGAGCTACTTAGATATTCAGTAACATTTTTATTTACCATGTCAAACGTGGCATTTTGCAGGACTGCACAGCATTTATCATAAGGCTTGCAATTTTTTCACCACTTTTTCCTCCTTGCTGCACTTGTGAAGAAGAGGACCCATGCTCCCGTGCTTCACGCTTGACACAGTGTTCTCCTTGGCTGCCAGGCATAATCCTTGCTATCTTTGCAGCTCTGAGGACTGCTACGTGCAAATTTGTCAATCAGTAACTGCCTCCAGCATGCGAGGCCATCACAGTGGTGCCTCTCAGCATACACAGCAGCAGAACTTCTGGCACTTAAGTGACATCTTTTCATCCAGGGAAGCAAAGCTTTGGATTACTTTCATGGACTTAGAGGCTTCAGTGCTACTTGGTATTTCAGGCACTTAATTGCTGTTTTGCTACTTGTCTGTGGGAACTGAGTCTGTCTTTCAAAGATGCTTTTAATGTGTTTGTGTTCTACAATGGAAAGTGATGTAGTACATACTCATTCTACCTGAGCTAGTACTGATCCATGCAAGTACTTCCACATAGCACAGCTGTATGTCCGTGCAGAAATGCTCATTTTGGTATTAATGCTGAAAAGCCCTGCTGAGTTTCTGAGCTCCATTCTGCAGCCAGCTTGAATGCTGATGGTTTGTGTTATATTTAACTGCAGAGTGTAGTCATGCCTTTAGACTTCCAAGTGAGACACTCTGGATTCTGAGGAGCTTCAGTGTTTGAAAAATTTTTCATCTCTTCTGTCAAATAAATATAATTATTTTCTTACTAGAATTGCAGGTCTGGTGAACAAGAAAAAAAATAAAACAGCAATCTTGCTACAACTTTTGGCAAAGTATTTAATGAAGACTAATTCCAAAACAAATCAGGACCCAAAGCTTGTTAGAAGTCCTATAAAGAACACAACTGTTGAATCCTAGATCCTTATGGAATCTGTTCTCTTATTTAATTAATTATTCAGAGTACTACTACAGAGCATGTGAGTGAAGTATAAAGAAGATACCAATTTGTTAGAGTTGTCAACACTAACACCACTTGAAGAGTAAGAAAAGCCTTCAGCACACAATAACTATCTGTACAGGAATGAGGAAATCAAGATTCTGTCACCAATAAATTAATCTTAGAAAGTGTTGTTTAAGTAATCTAATTTGCCATATCCTTTATTTTATATTTTAAATGGTCTAGATCCATAAAGACCACAATGGAGCAGTCACGCAACCAGTAAATTAGAATATTTTTGCCTCAAAGTAAGGTAATACACTTGAGAAAGGGTAAATTGAAATGCAGGAACCCAGACAAAAGAGACATAGGGGTGAGGAAATGACAGTGAGGCACATTGCACTAGGTCTTAGGCCACCTTGTTTTTATTCCTATCTCTGCTGCTGGCTTGCTACATGACCTTGATCCAATCAGTTCTTTATTTTATGTCTCAGCTTTTTTCATCTGTTAAAAAATGGGGATAATGATACTGACTTGCTGATGAAAAATGCTTTACAAAATGTGGGTGCTATTACAAAGCAGGGTGTCAGATCACCAAGTCAGTAGCTAATGGTTCATGAATTTGTAACTGTAATGTAAAACTATATAATTTGTAACTAGGATTTACTACAGGTAAAATTAAGCCTTGGTTAACCAAAATAAACAAAGGGTTTCAGTGAATAAAAGAGATCTGTACCTATAGTTGGACTGTTAGTTAACCTTTTAGATAAGGTAGATTTTTTTTGTCTAAAGCTGTTTGTCTTGGCTTATATGTAGTACATGACTTGCTCCGTGGGCACTGGAGTAGTGATCTGAGTATGCAAAGTATACTGGCATATTTCTAGTTTGGGAAAGTTTGGCTAGTTTGGCTTTGCTCATTGAGTAAGTGTAGGAGCTGGTCCTTGCACACACAGGGAACTTCTATAAATGCTTCTATACATCTGCTTATTACGTTTGACAGCTGGAGATGGCAATGTCTACTGGACTCAAGGATGTCCAGCAGCCAGCATTGCTGTTGGTTAAAATAATGGGCTTTAGGTGAAATTCAGGTAGAAAGGGCCCTCTGGAGGTGATGTGGTTCCATGTCTTGCTCATGCACAGTTGACTTAGGTTCTGCTGAGCAGGATCTTTACAAGTTGATTTTCAAGTTCTCTGAGGGTGGAGATGTTGCAATGTGATATCAATTCACTGTGAATGATCTTTTCACAGAAGCATCATCTAATTTCAAATAATCATCATCTAATGTCCTATCATCTGATCAGAAATTCGTGTTCTGCTGGACATAAGTGCCACAACTTATGTCCATTGTCTTTCGTTGTGTCACTGTGCACCTCTGGTTCCACTTTTCCACACCTTACTGTTGAGTGTCCATGTAGACAGTTAAGCAATCTTTATATAGCCTTCTCTTCTGAAGGTTGAACTAACCCAATACTATCAAACTCTCCCCTTATTCTGAAATCATGCTTTGTATTTTATTGACTCCTCACCTCTACTATGAGGTTCTTATTGCCCAGTTGCAATGCTTTGCACTTGCTTTTGGTGAAGTTCTGCATGAGGTTCTTCATCAGCTCACTCCTTTTGCTTATTGAGCTCCTTCTGGATAGCAGCCTAGCAGTGCTTCCATATTCACACACGTAGTTTGGGACCACCCATGGATGGTCTTAGGGTGCACTACATTCTGTTGCCCAGTCTGTTGATGAAGATTTTTGAATAGTATTGGTCCCAGTACTGATCCCTCAGAAGCATCACTAGGGTCTGGCTGCCAGCTGGTTTTCATATGGTTCATCATCACAAATAGAAAAAAAGATGGGTTGGAGAAAGGGCCTCAGCTGCACGTGGGCTGATGAGTAAAGCAGAGCTGCTGTAGTGAATCCACATCACTTTTTCTGGCCCCGAAGTGAGAGAGCTCTTGTGCATACCAGAGATGATAGATCTCTCTGCAATGTGATACAGTCTTGCCTCTAAGAGGCTGCAGTGCAAAAATAGGGTAATTATCTAAAAATCCTAGTATGCATAGACCTCAAAGATATCAGAATAGGAAAAGAGTATATAATATGACATGTAAACAATTGAAATGAAAGAAAATTTTGGCTGAATGTCAATTAGAAATTACAAATGGGAAACATGTGACTGTACCACAGTGTCTTCTACAAGAAATAGCTCAGCAAAATCACACTTCTCTCATTAACTGAGAAAGATATGGGCTGAATCCTTAGTTATAATTTTGCTTTCTGATGTTTTTTGGTATTTCTATTTGGTATTTCTGATATCTGTGGCTATTTAAGAACCTGCATTGTTCAATCCTCTTTTTGTGATCTTCACACCTGAGCTCCCAACAAAGACAGACTTAGGCTGAAATAAAGTGAAAGGTTGTGTCAGAGAACTGCTGAACACAGAGACATTTTTCAATTTCAATTTTTATGTAGCTTTGTTTACAAAATTGATCCTCTGTTTTTATATTCTTATCACTACATAACCTGAATAGCTTTTTCCAAGATTGTATGTGGTCTGTGAGTCCTTGTTTTTTCCCCTAATGTGAAAAAGGGAAAAAAATACAATAGCTTGAAATAAAAGTTTTCTATTTAATGAGTGGACTTGAGATGTCAAAGAAATCCACAATCTGGCCTAATCCTGTATGAAATCCCATTAGACAGTGGCTCCAGTGAAACTGAAGAGCTGATTTAGCTCCTGAGTGTACAGATCTGGTGAGATAGAAGTCTCTGTTTGTGAGTTTAATGCTTTGTGCACTCGATATGCCCCATACCACTAAACCACTGTAAGCCTGGTGCAGTAGCATAATCTGCTTTACTAGTTAAAGTTAAAAGTTAATCTTTCAAGTGTATCTCCCCACTATATGGTCTTGATGGCATTCTTTTATCCTAATGCTTTCCCCAGGTCCTAGCTCTTGTAGTTATTTATCATTTTTTATTTAAGTTGCCATCCAACTAAACCTATTTTGAAGCAAAGTGTCTGGCACTCCTTTCACTGTGGTGGTTTGCACCTGTTTATGCTAGGGCAGAATTTGCCCCAAATGTCTCATTTAAAGAACAACATCAGCAATAATTTCAGCTAGTCTCATGCCAAATCCTGTCAAAACATTTTTGTTTCTGCACATCATCATTATTCGTTTATGACTGTGTGGCCGTGGGAAAAAGCATTTCTTAGTTAATTACAGACATAGTGCCTGCAGAGGGAGCTCAAATCCTTGTTTATGTGGTCCTCACTAAAATAGACATTTTTTTCTACAGGCAGTGGAGTAACCTGTTATTTAAATATATCAGAAATTTGTTCTTCAATGTATAAGGTTTTTGTATGTGGAACCAAGCTCTTTTGGAGATACATGTAAGAGTAGGGTTTGCAAAGTGTCTGGGAAGAGATTTCTGGGACTTGGTAGGTGGCACTGTTTGAAATCTCCTGAGCTGTAACATCCAGACCTCCAAGTCTTCCAATTTAGTCCTCGTTCTGGATGGAAAATAACTTCAGTAGGTCATTGCTCTGTCAGCTCAGAAACAAAATAGTGCAGAAAGACCAAACAGAACTCTCTGAGTTGGAGTGCAGATCAGGAACATAAAGAAGTGAGGCCAGGAACAGATGAGCTGAGGAGGCTGTTGCATACCTTCATCAAGGAAGGACAGAAAGCACCTTATTTTGAGTGGGTGTAGGCAAGAATACTGAAGGTAGAATGCGATCTTCAAAAAATATTTCATTTGCTTTGCTGATTATGATACTTTTCATTATGAATGTCATGAGTGGAAAGAAGTAGGTAGATGCCATTGGAAGGACCCAGTAATATTGCAATCTACTGTTTGAAAAAGAAAAGAGATCCACATATGCAGATCTAGCAAACAGAGATAAGTAAAAGCAGTGGTGATGTGTAGAAGGACAGCACCTGCGCCCCTTAATCCTCCCCTTGGCAGGTGCAGACAAGAGCTGGCATTTGCCAAGACCCTTTCCCTGTGCTGCCCTGGGAGGTCTTCAGTTGCAGGAGGCTCCTGCCTCACAGTTGTAAGCAAAATGAACTTGCAGTCCTTCTTGGAGCTGAAAATGAGGAAGAACTGTGTTATTTTCTGTCCAGTCTGATATGCTGGCTTTGCAAGAGGCAGGAGCATGTGTGTAGCCAGTCTAGTACCTTGCCGAAGTTGGCTGCTGTGAAGGCAAGAAATACCTGCAAGCTTGTTCTATTTTGAGAGTCCTTTAATAACTGAGGGCGAAGGAGTGGTTTTAGTGGCACCATTGGGGTTTTTGGTGAAAAAGCTGCCCATTAGTAGTGGACTCTGTCCCACTCTCAGAGCAGCCTGAAATGAAGATTGTGTTGGTAGCTGGTTACTAATTGCACAGGTCTGAGAGAAGAAAAGAAATTCTGTTAATTTTGTCGTCTTTCTGCTGTAATCATGAATATTTCCAGAATCAATTACACAGATGGTGTAGCAGTTCATACTGAAAAACTGAAGTTTTCAGGGGAAGGATTTCATGAGCTTTCCAGATTCTTTTGTATCCTATGTATGTGACAGAGAATTTTTTGAATCCTGTCTTCAGTACTGAATGGTATAGAATACCTGGCTTCCATTCACTAAAATGTGAATTGTACATTTCTGTATCACTTTTTTCCCAAGTACTATTTGTGTGCTGACGTAAATTTTGAGAGTTTAAAATGCTTATTTTAAGATTCCTATTTGGAGAAAAGCTTTCAGGTTTTTTGTGAATTAAATATTAGTGAAATGGTTATGAATAATAACAACCAGTCAACTAATCAGTGGGTTGTAAACACTGAACTAGAACTCACTTTTCTTGATTTTTTTGTGTCTCTAGATCTAGAGTCATCATAGTTTCCTCCCAGTAAGCACACAGCAATCTCTATTATTGGTAGGGGGTGGGAATCTAAAGCAGAAATGTAGACACCTCTCCCCTTCTAACCTGTTTTTTTTATTGCCAGAGGAGTTTCATGTACACACTGAATTGAGAGCATATTTTTAGTTTATTGCAAACAGACTTTAAAGACTATATTTTGCCCACTTTGCTGCTATTAATGTAGTATCCTTGGTCACATGCTGCAAGTAAAAACTGTTCTTAACTAGTTGGTTCCCAACAATCTGTGTGTCACACTGTGACACATCATCTTACTGTTTGCAACAAAGCATGATCAGTCTTGGATTCCTACAGGAAGAGAGGTTTATATCCACAACAGTTCATTAAATAATAGTCAAGCAATTAACCCTTCTTACTGGCTCAATTTCATTTTTTAATACTAATAAATAGATATAGACTAAATACTAAAGTCCTAATAAGTTGTTAAACTTTTTCCCAAAGATACTTGTAGAATAGTTTAACTTTCTAAGGTAGAAAAAGAGGGAAGTGTTGACATAGTGTTAACAATTGAAGACTTAGAGTTTCGTGTGGAGCCAGCCATAATCATCACTGGAAACCACAGACTTCTTTTTAGTAATTTGTGAAATGGAAGGTGTGTTGAGTAAAACCTGTGTGTGGAAACTTCACGTGTAACACACATTGGCTGCTTGGCTTATTCTCTATTCCCTGATGGGGGCCCTGATCGCCTCACAGTGTTTGTGCCAGTTCCCACTCAGACTTTTTCCTGAAGATCTCTCCCCCTCAGGAAGCAAAGCATGTCAGCAGACAGGATTGTTCACCCTTGGATCCATTCCAGCCAGACTGACACCCTTTACCCAGGACAATCCTTCAAGACAAGTCTTGTGCCCTTGCCTGCCCTCACGTGTCCCTGTGCCATGCTGAGGGACACACTAATTCACACCATTATGCCACATATGTCATCATGCCACAAGACCCCATGCTGATGATCTGTGGCCCAATCCTCTCAATATTTAGGACACTTTGAACTGAAAAATGAATGAAAAAAAAAATATTGTACTTTGTATCTCATGGTCACCAAGGGGGCAAAGAAGTTGTAGGCTGAGTTGTATAAATTGTGAAGGTGGCAGCTCACCCGATGAGAAGGTCCCAGCCCTGAGCAGTGCATACGTGTGTCAGTCCTCCCCAGCACTGTTGGTAAGGACTCACTTCATGGTGTCTTCACAAGTACTGTAGGTGCAGGTCCTATAGTCACTATGCACTTCCCCAAGTGTTTCTAGACTACCCTGGCTGTATGGCAGAGGCAGTGAAACCATGCAGTACAGAGTGAGCTTGGGGTTTCTGGGTGACTTTTTGCTGACAGGCTCTAATAAACTCTCAGAAACTGAAAACCCACCACCACCAAGCATCCAAGGGCTTGTGTGCTACTCACTTCATGTCTGCACATAGCAAACAATAGACGTTGTAGATGAAAAACTGCAAAATTGGTATGTAACTTACACAGGCCTAGCAGTCAGTCCTTCCTCTTTCCTGCTACCAGTGTTAATTGCTTTTAATTTAGTAAGTTGGGAGAAAAAATCTTGGTAAGAATGTAGATGAGAAATTCGGAGGGCATGCTTTTAAAGTTGTTCATTGCTTCTTCGTTTATTTTGTTATCCTTGTTAGGTTCTTATTATTAAAATACAGTTTGAATAGAAAGAGTAGAATTGTAGTATCTGTTTAACCCTAATATTGTAGATGTAGTAATATATTTTGTATATTATTGTACAATATTGTGCATTATTGTACAATATATTGTAATATTTGTATACCAGGAAATATGCAACAAAATTGTACTTTGTTTTTATATTTTAGGATTAAATGTGTGTTCTGTGATCACATATACCATGTAATGCAAATACATACAATTTAAATCTCATAATTATTCTATAAATCCATGGTTGTGTCTGCTTCCAATTTTTACTTATTCAAGTAGTCCGACTGTCCTCTCACATGTGTAAGGGTTTTGCAGGGTTAAGCCTCTGATTTCTAGTTGCTGGTATTTAAATCAATACAGGGATTCCCTAAGTATCGTCCATGCATCTTGGAATTTGTATTACTTAATGCTGAAACATACTGTTAACATTTCTTACTGTTAGTTCCTTTTAGTGCTCAGGACTGTTATTAAATCAGTTCTTTGGCTTATCAGTGCAAGGCTTGCTTATAGATCATGCAGTACTAGAGATAGCATCCAACTGTTGCAAGAGCTGACAGTTGTCCAGAGGATTACAACTGTGATCATATTGAGTTTGGGGGGATCCTGACCTGTTATATGTTCTTTTGCATAATTGTTTCTGGAGGCAAAAGGGCAGGAAGGGTGCAGAATTAGAGCAACACATTTGACGGGAACTTGTCATCTGAAAAACAGTTTGCATTGCCTGTCATCTTTTGTTTGGTAGAAAACAGGCTGTGACATAATACCTGTCACTGCCAGCGGGTTTTTCTCTGCACCCTGGAGTGAAAAATCCCATGCAGTAGCAGCCTGAGGTCTAGGCTACCTATGTGACTCTCGGGACCCGGCTGTTCTTGTGGTCTGTATTTGTATACAGTGGCCCACCTGACCCAATTAAGGAGGGAAAGAGGTACATGGAGATTAAAAAACAAAAACCAAAAACAAATAAACAAAACAAAAACCCAACAAAAACCCAAAACCAAACAATGAACAAAGCAAAATGAAAAATCTCATCACAGCCTTGATCCTGGGATAGAAGCTCAAGAAATGTCTAGTGAGTTGGCTGTTGGACCAGAAAGGATTCAGTGAAGAAGGGAGAATGGTAAATGCAAAACACACCAAGTGCCCCTCTAGGTTGGTAGTGGGCTGAAAAGCTGGTGCCAAAAAGTGGAAGTTTGGAACTGGAAACTTAAGTTACTGGTGAAAAGATGGCAAGTGAAAGAGAGAAATCACATAAGTCCTTAGTACTTGAAAATATGTTATTTTTCAAATCACAGAATAGTACCCAGTGTTGTGAAACCTATGGAAAATTTATGCCGTAGAATTAATTCTAATCTGCATAATAGAGTAGGTGTATTGACTGTTTTATTAAGTGTCTGAAGTGTGTTTTAGGAGATGATGATGATGATGATAATACTAAAGATTAAAAGGTTTTTGAAAATGCAGTGGTATCATAGCCATTGAGAAGCATGTCCTCCCATTAATACACTTACGTGATTTTTTTTTTTCTTCTTTCTATTTTTTTTTTTCCTGTGCTGCATATGGCTTTGAAATTGTTGTTTGCTAGTTTATATCTGAGTCAGGCTTTGGTCAGTATTTTGTTGCCTTTGCAAATGCCTGATATAAAATATTTAGGACTGAACTCAAGGTTAATGTCTTTTTAGCTAGCCAAACTTGACGTACCTCTGATACTGCTTTGTGGAAGAGGCACCTATCGCTTGATAGCTGTGTGAAACTGTTGCCTACAGAGATGGGCTCTTGACACTGTCTGCCAGCCTCAGGCTGTCCGCTTTGTGTCTGCTTTAATTGAAAATTAATAGTTAGGGGGTTGCTATGGAAATGATACCATTGCTTGCAGACAGCAAACCCAGCTTTTTGCAAAGAGACACTAGTGGTATTGTTTGTCCTTGTTGACCTCAGAAGTTCAAAAGCCTGGAGGAGGAAAGGAGATGCAAATATTTTACTTAAAAAAAAATAATTTACATATTTATAACATTATTTGTGAATGTCAGAGATACGAAGTTTTTTTTAGCAAACTTTTGTGGGTAAAATGAGAGGATAGGCTTTTAAAAATTTATGTTAATTGTTATTACACCGCTTTGCAGGTTGATAAGGCAGTATTGCTGAAGAGCATATTATGTTATCGTTCTAGTGAATGTAAACAGATTTGTGTGAAAATGTTATTTGACTGATGTGATAATGGAAACTATCATTTATTTCCTCTGGAGTACATAAAGTCATTTGTATCATTGTATACATTATTCACAGTTTCTCTGAAATGTGAAAGCACACTGTGCGCAGTTGGGAAAAATAAAAATACAAAAAAAAGTAGGTTGGAAATTTTTTTTCTCGAAAGGGAGAGAGCTCTTAAACAAACCGCCTTGAACACTCAATGCGAGCAAGCAAGAGTAGAATTTAAAGTCTTTTTTTTTTTTTTTTTTTCTTAAATGTTGGTACTGCCTAAATCATAGTTGTACATAGAACATGTCATGTGATGTGGGCTTTTGGTGCTTTGTTCATTCCTGTGATAAGGCATGTGTTCATATCTGCGTGTGTACAGCCACCCCCACACCCACCCACAGAGTGAGTGGTATCGATTTTTTTTTTTTTTTCCCCCTGAAGAGAGGGCTTTCTGGACCACTGTTTCACAGTGCAAAAATACTATCAACATGCTATTTAGCCAGTAAATTCTCTAATAGAAAGTGAAGAAAAATATCTAACCCGGAGAATATTAAACTGTTCTCTGTCACAGTGCGAAAGAATAAGTGCTTTCAGTTCATTTCAGAGGAGGTGGAGAAATAGTGTAGCCTCGGGGGTTGAAGGTGAAATGTGAAATTTGCTGTAATTACTTACCCAAAATGTCTGTATTAAAGGCTATTAGAAGCAGTTATTTTAAGTACTTCTTTATACATCTTCTCCTCCTCTGTTTAGTATTTAAACGTACTACAAAAGTAGAGGCAGATGTTATTAATCTGAATGCACTGCTGCGGGATACCGCAGGGCAGTGGCCGGACCGGCGCCTGCTCCGCCCGGTTCCGCCGCACATTGTTCCGCCGCGCCGGGATCCGGCTCCCCCAGCGCCGCGCCGCCAGACCCGGCTCCGGACCCGGCTCCTATTGCCCGTGCTCTGCCTCCGCACGGCGCGGGCAGCGTCCTGCTCCCTGGTCGCGGTCCCGATCCCGGTCCCGGTCCTGCCCGCCAGCTCCTGCCGGCCGTCGGCGGCGGAGAGCTGCGACTTCAAGTGGTCTTTC